>NC_054709.1:30981852-31019352 GCF_016097555.1 Gigantopelta aegis | reverse complement strand
AAAAACATATTTAAATACATCGTACTGAGATGTATCCTCATGCCAAATCCCATGTTTGTATATGCCATATTTAATTACTTGTTGACGTTTCCTTCTTCGGACGGTGAATACAGATTTTGTTATGTAGGCCTACAGCCCTAACATGAAAAATCTTCTTTTTTTTGCAAAAAAATAAATAAATAAAACATTCTACATTTTTTGTTTTTTACATATATAAATACATCATGCTGAGGTGTATCTTTGTGCCAAATATGTACAATGTACACCTCGGCATTCGCAACCGAGTACTGTTTTTGTCTCCGGGTAACGTTCGGGCTCCGGGCTGTAAATAGGCTGACACCAAAGTACTATGCGGTGTTGGTGTCCAATCTTTTCTTTTGCGATAAAATACACGCGTCTTTCTTCGGATACAATCCTTTGGAAAACCATAAAAAGACAATCCCGATCGTTTAAACTGTTTATTTTTACACCCAAAGGCCGCGCAGTACGGCACTGTTGGACTGAAAAGATCGTAAGCCCCTTACTCCATATATAAACAGTTAACAACAATGGAAGAGTACAGCGGCTCTGACGTCACTTCCCTTTTTTTCCGAACGCTCACGAAGAAATATGCATAAATCGTACTTTGATACTGATTAGCGTAATTTCTTCATTTTAAGTTAACTACACGTATTTTATTGTTATAAAGTTATTTGTATATTATTTTTATATCATTTTTCTTTTAAAATGAGCTATAATATGGTCTCGTGTCATGTTTCCTTTAAACAATCGTACTTAGCTGCACCTGCATTGCGTAGGCATAGCGGAATAATTGACAGAATTTGGAAAGGAAAGGAATGTTGTAACAGAATTTAGAAAAATAAACCTTTCAGAGAACAGTCACACTACAGCTCTGCACCCTCTGGTTAAAGCTCGATAACGGAAATATCAAGGTGCACCCACTTGTGTTCATTCATAATATTTGTGCGATGAATGTGCTGTGTGAAAAATCTGATGTGGTGTATTATCTACGACACAAATGGGCTAACCGGCTTCATGAATTGTCGATTGGAATAATCATTTGAAAAGGCCCCTTTCAGGCGCAGAAAACAAACATAGCCTAACAAAAGAAGTCACTTGCAAAATGTAAATGACATTCGTTTCAGCGCACCACTACAATAGCTGCTGTCGGACCACAAAATTCAGGCTATAGCTTTATGGTAGCAGACGACGTGCGCAGTACGGCTGCGCGGAGTTAGTCACTGGCTATACAAAATGTAAATTAGGTGTGTCCCGATGTTAACAGGTTGGCGGTTGCAGCGACAAACGAAAACAATTATTAAGATATACACACACACATACACAGGTCTCCTTTCACCCGTGAAGTGAAAATCTCCTTTAAATTAAAACGTTTGTTGTTGTTTTCTTTCGGTTTGGATATTACTTTTTAAGATTTTGTGGATTTTATCGTCTGCTGGTGAATTCGCAGACGACAGTTTCTATAGTAGCAGTCACTACACCTGGTCATCTTGAACACAGACTCGCATACATCACCTGTGAATTGAAATGTCGAAGCGAATACAGTGAGTAGTCTGACATTGATTTTTCTCTGTGCCTTTAAAGCGACTGTTCCTAGTTTTTTTCTGCAGTGTTCAAGACTGTAAGAAAGTGTAAGGCCAGGCAGGTTTCGACCCGACTAATATTTTAGCCTCATTTTTAATTTAAAAAGATGTTTGTTTTGTTTAATGACACCACTAGAGCACATTGATGTATTAATCATCGGCTATTGGGTGTCATTCAATTTCGGACATAGTCTTAGAGAAGGAACCCGCTACATTTTTCCATTAGTAGCAAGGAATATTTTATATGCACCATCCCATAGACAAGATGGGTCCACTGACGGGGATCGATCCCAGACCGACCGCTTTACCACTGGGCTACGTCCCGCCCCTTAATTTAAGAACACCAAAAACATAACAAACCTGTAACATATGGAATGGCGTGGTTAAACCTGCTTGAAATGTCGCCAAATTACTGCTTCAAACTGACACAGAATCCAACAACAACAAAAAAAATAAAAATAAATAATCTATTTGACAAAAAGCCGTGGTATCTGCTGTCCTGTCTCTGGGACAGTGAATATATAAGATCCTTTGCCACTAATGGGGACAAAATGTAGTGGGTTTCCTTTCTACGACTATCCGCCAGAATTACCAAATGTTTGACATCCAACAGCCGATGATTCATAAATCAATGTGCTCTAATGATATCGTTAAACAAAACAAACTTTAACTTTAATACTTATGCACGTTATTAAACACCCACTATCTTGTTATAATAATTATATTGATTTACGTATGTAAATATCCTACTATGCCGCAGACAACGGCTTGGGTTTAAAATGAAGTACAATATTTAAAAAAAAAATGGCTGAAGAGCAACATTATCTCAAACCGGGGGCGAGGCGTAGCCCAGTGGTACAGCGCGCGGTCGATTTGTTTGCAACCCTATGTATATATATATATGTATGTGTATGTGTATGTATATATATATATATATATATATATATATATATATATATATATATATATATATCTGTTTGGCAGTAATGTTAAAATGAAAAACTGTTATTAACCAGATTCGGGCATTTTCGATTAATTCGGACAAACACCAGCCTGACTCTCCCCCTCCCGCTCCCGCCTTCCTACAAACAATGGGAGCCGGTACGCCTATGCAGTGTTCAATATTAACGGTATCCTGATATCCCGGGGATAGCAGATTTTAATTTTGGATACCAGACTTCAAGAACCCAGTATCCCGCCGGGATACCATATAATTTTATTTTGTAATTTTTATTTTTCGTTGAAACAATAAAGTCGTCATTTACAGTATTTTCAAGATCGTACCTAATGCTACGCCATAACAATATTTCCTCACTGAAATACAACGAAAAGGCAAGTAGCCATTATAAAATGTTTTCACCCAATACAGCCGTTTTCTATTTACTAAAATTAAAATTGGTTAGCTTGATATTTGAATATCAGGTAACTGATTCTTAACAAGAAAATGTGTTTAATACGTGGTTTTAGTCGTCAAAAGGACTGTATTTGTTGGGTAGGTCTTACATTGGCAACACACTAATAGCAGTATCTTTAAACATTCACCTTGCACTAGTCTACGCTGTACGTTTATTTCTAAAGGTATGGATATAGAATGCGGCGCGTGCGTTCGGTCCGACTAAAACAATACGGAATACATTAGTTTTAAAGGGACATACCCTAGTTTTTAAACACTAAGACACATTTTTAAAGACTAGAGCCGTTTTTGATAACTGAAATCATATTTTGATTATCCATTTCCGTGTTTTTTGGTCACCTTGGTGATTTTAATATCACAAAATGCATTTCTCATATTTTTTAAAACGGACGTGCATCTGACAGGCAATAGTTATGGAGTCGAGATGTAGTCTTATTTTTAGAGTGTAGAGGGGGTGGGGAACGTAGCTCATTGGTGAAGCGTTCGCTTGATGCGCGGTCTGTCTAGGATCGATCCCCGTCGGTGGACCCATTGTGCTATTTCCTGTTCCAGTCAGTGCTCCACAACTGGTGTAACAAAGGCCGTGGTATGTACTATCGTGTCTGTGGGATGCTGCATATAAAAGATCCCTTGCTGCTAATCGAAAAGAATAGCCCATGGAGTGGCGACAGCGGGTTTCCTTTCTCAATATCTCTGTGGTCCTTTAAACCATATGTCTGACGCCACATAACCGTAAATAAAATGTGCTGAGTGCGTCGGTAAATAAAACATTTCCTTCGAGTCTATATGAGCCTTGTTAGTGACTGGTGTGGAAATCGTGCAGACCTCGACGTGACGAGAGTGATTAATTGCTCTCCTAACTTAAATTATGGGGAGCCATTTAACATAGCATTACCAGTTTACCATATTGATACTATAGAACTTTACATGCTAATAGAAAGTACAATTACTCTCCTGAAACGAGTCTGAGAGCAGTGCTAGCTGTGCACATATTATTTGTGGGATATATTAAAGGCATACTGTCACAGACCACTGACCTATTTAATGGTCTAACAAAGTATAACCTGAACAAAAATAATTTGATTTGTCCCTAAATGTACTTTATTCAACCATCTTCATAACCACCATACTCCATTTATTAATGACATTTTGTTAAAAATAATTGAATTATGGCAATGGTCCATAATTCAAAAACTAAAATTGCCGAGGGGGATGACATGGATTTCACTCCATCATGGTTCAGTTAAGGTGATGTGATAGCTAGATATGGTTTTCAACAATTAAACCTACGATTTCTGTTGTATTAGAGCGGGAATCTTTGCCGACCCGGTGGTAGGCAGCCATTCCGTGACGGCAGAGAGCGATCATAACCGTCCCCATGTCCGTCTAGCTCTCGAACGACAGAGTACTCAGGCTAGTGTAAAAGGGGAACCATACAGCTTCGTTCTCGAGTGTTTGTGTGTGTGTGTGTTTGTGTGTGTGTGTGTGTGTGTGTGGGGGGGGGGGGGGGGGGGTCTGTAATTGCCATCTAAACCACGTATATAACATATTACACACAACGAGGCTGGTTTACAAAGTTGGCATACATTCCGTAAGTAATTATCTCAGTTAAGTTATTTTCTGCATGGAGTAATTGTTTACGTGACGCCGTTACTGTGTGCACGAACCACTGTGACACGCCTCAGCTTGACGTACGTAACAAACGTAACGTACGTAACATACGAAATGTCTAGGTAATTGAGTATTAAGCCGACACAGAACTATAAATGAAACTGTCTTATTCTCACATGTGTAGGACTGACAACGGATATAGGCACTGTCGTAACAACAAATGTTTTTAGCAGAAGTTGAGCAAATATGCATTAAAATTTTGTCTTTTATTAAAGGGACATTCCCGAGTTTGCTGCATTGTAAGATGTTGCCGACTAATAAAATATTTCTACGATTAAACTTAAATATTAAATATATTTTCTTGTTTAGAATATCAGTGTCTGTATATTCAATGTGCTTCTGGTCGTCTTTATATTTGTAAGAAGCCCAAACTGGATTTTGTCTTCAAATAATTTCGTACGTACGAAAAAAATAGTTTTTAGGAAATACAATGAAATTTAAACTAGTACAAATACTAGAACGATCAAAAACACGTTTAATATACAGCCACTAATATTTTATGCAGAAAAATATATTTGATATGTAATTACAATCGTTAAAAAGTCTTTGTTAGTCGATAACATCTTAAACACTGCAGCAAACTCAGGAATGTCCCTTTAATGACTTACGTTTGGGGGTCACATACTATTAATCAAGTTCGTACAAGTTCATATAACTTTTCACATTGCAGAACACATTACGCATAATAAGGCATACAAATTAAATTGCGACTGTACGGCGAATTGTTATACCTGTTATGTTTACAATTTCGAACAACGTTTAACGTTATTACTCAGAATTAACTGTTGGTGTATTTCGTTGCTAAAAGTCGCAAATAATATATGTCTATAGTTACTTTATTATTAGTTATAACTTTTAAGTTATATGTTAAAACAATTTTATTGTCATAGTTCAATCGTGATGCCAAGATATGTAGCAATATTATAACTATGACAGCACCAATATCCGATGTCAGTGACTGAGTCCCACATTCTGGGTATTTAAAGGTGTATTGTCACACTGGTCATGCAGTATTTGCTGATTTTGCATTTATCACCGAGTGTGTGTGAGCGTGCATATGTATTTTAATAGCCTTTAAAATAGGTACATCCACGATAGCTACTGCTCCCCCACCCCGTTTCTCTCTTTCTCTCTCCAGGTACCCACACACACTCCCTCTTTCTGTCTCTCGCTATATCGTTCTTTCTTTCTTTCTGTCTCCCTCTGTCTGTCTGTCTGTGTCTGTGTCTCTCCCCCCCCCCTCTCTCTCTCTCTCTCTCTCTCTCTCTCTCTCTCTCTCTCTCTCTCTCTCTCTCTCTCTCTCTCTCTCTCTCTCTCTCTCTCTCTCTCTCCACCACTGACAGTTCTGAATGAAGTGTTCTGAACATTTGCTTTTCGATCAGATTCATCATATAAGCGTGGGGGCGGGACGTAGCCCAGTGGTAAAGCGTTCGCTTGATGCGCGGTCGGTCTAGGATCGATCCCCGTCGGTGGACCCATTGGGCTATTTCTCGTTCCAACTGGTGTAACAAAGGCCGTGGTATGTACTATCCTATCTGTGAGATGGTGCATATAAAAGATCCCTTGCTGCTAATCGAAAAAAGTAGCTCATGGAGTGGCGACAGCGGGTTTCCTCTCTCAATATCTGTGTGGTCCTTAACCATATGTACGACGCCATATAACCGTAAATAAAATGTGTTGAGTGCGTCGTTAAATAAAACATTCCCTCCTTCCCCCCCCCCCCTCTCTCTCTGAATGAAGTGTTCTGAACATTTGCTTTTCGGTCAGATTCATCATATAAGCGTATAGTAGTCTGGGCGTTAAACGCTAACACACACGTAGAGTATTGTTTTTATAACAGAATCCTCGTTGTTACCAGTTGCCAAGTGGACAGTAAACCCACAAGACTTAACGAAGTGGTTACGATAGAACTACTTAACTATGCGCAATCATCAATGGCTTGGCATCTTTCGCCAGTTTTTAATTAAGGAACTACTTTTGCTAACTGCATAAAAAAAACCCAAAACATAGGTTGTTTTCGCAAAGATATTAGCGTACCCCGAGTGAGCTTTAAAAATGTTCCACGGAAATTTCAAATAAATTATGAGTAGGACTAGTACGACAACCCCTGAAATTAAGAAAATGTCCACGGCAAAAAAACATGCCATTGAAAAAAAAACTGAATATAACCTACGGCAAAAACGTTCAGTTGATGCAAGTACGTGTTAAATGGTTGATGGTAAAACTTAGATAACGACAATAATGATGATGTTGAAACTCATTTTCGATCGTTGCTGACAATTCCCATGGTAACAATAATACGATGGTGATGATGATGATGACAGTGATGATGGTTGTGGTGATGATAATGATGATGGTGATGATGATTATGATCACAATGATGATAGTGGTAATGATGATGATGGTAATGATAAAGGAGTGATTATAATGGTGATGATGGTGGTGATGATAATGATGATGGTGATGATGACTATGATCACAATGATGATGGTGGTGCCAGGTGGTGATGATGATGATGGTAATGATGATGATGGTAGTTGATAAAGGAGTGATTATAATGGTGATGATGGTGATGGTAATGACAGTAATGTTGATGATAAAGGTGTGATGATGATAATGGCGATGGTGATGATAAAGATGGATGATAGTGAGAGATGATAATGATGGATGATGGATGATGATGATTATGATAATGGCGATGCTGGTGGTGATGATGATGATGGTCATAATCACCATGACAGCGATGGAATTAAAGTTAAAGGACGGACATACAAACAGAGAAATACATACATATAGAAATATACGCACATACACATACACGCACACATATATAGACGCACGCTCACATAAACACACGCACAACCCAGTAAACAACATTATGGTTAGTCCCAACCGAAAACAGTTTAAAAAACAAGACACATAAGGTGTATTACACGATTGATGCACGGTCGATCTTGGATCGATCCCAGTCGGTGGGCCCATTGGACCGTTTCTCGTTCCATTCAGTGCACCACGAGTGGTAGATCAAAGGCTGTGATGTGTACTATCCTGCCTGTGGGATGGTGCATATAAAAAGATCCCTTGCTGATAATAATTAATTTAATAGCTAATACTATTTTTGTATGGCGCTTTTATATTAATTTTACCCCCCCCATTATCATTAAGTCCGGGGTGGGCGCGCCTGAACCTTCGGGATATGGGCACGTAAAAATAGTTCCCTTCCCTTGTAACGGCTTTCCTCTGTAAGACTATACATATATGTCAAAATTACCAAATGTTTGACCCCAAATAGCCCATGATTAATAAATCGACATGGATCGTAGTCGTAATCCCAACAGCTGGATCATAATGCTGTTTCATCATAAATATAAACTTACTCAATAGTTCTCTGAAACACGCCACGTAACATATTATGTGTGTCATTCTTTTTATTACCATGTTACATACAATGTGTCATTATTCTTTTTATTACCATGTTACATAATATGTGTAATGTGTGTCATTATTCTTTTTATTGCCCGTCAGAGTGCATTACCTGTGTACACGAAATATCTGTTTTCTCGTTGTTACACTTATTAAAAATACGGCTGTTATTTACTAGTATCTCCGTATAGTGGTTAAAAAAAAAAAGACATCGACCGAAAGGCTGGTAGGTACTAAGTTCGCACTCCAGTACCAGCTTAGAGCCAGTGAAAATGGACACTAAGTTTAGTTGGTCTACAAACCTACAACACATTTGGATAAGGTTATAACAGAGAGAAACTTAAGTCTGTGGTGTTTAACACAGGGAAATACCGTCAAAAATAACTAGAGATGATCTCGATAACCATTATTTCTCAAACGAACGTACGTTTTTAGAATTTTGAAAATTTTATTTTGGGATATTGCGAAAACCCTGAATGATCGGAACCACTGTAGGTGTACTAAAATTAATATTCTAAATAATGAAATAGAAGTACTTCTAATTTAAATGATCAAAATCAGCTATAGTAGTGAAAAATATATTGTAGTGTTTAAAAACTAGGATCTGTCGTTTTAACTACTCCATGGGTAGGTGCAAGATCACTACACCGACTTCTCTCTCACACAAATAAAATAAGTTTGTTTTGTTTAACAACACCACTAGAGCAGATTGATTTATTAATCATCCACTATTGGATGTCAAACATTTGGTAATTTCATACATGTAGTGTTGGAGACGAAACCCGCTACAGTTTTCCATTAGTGGCAAGGGATCTTTTATATGCACCATCCCACAGACAGGATAGCACATACCACGGCCTTTGATGTACCAGTCGTGGTGCACTGGCTGGAGCGAGAAATAGTAATAGTTAGACATTGTTTCTCAAAACTTCAACATGACGCCGACTGTCATATGTTCCGAGGTAAGAATCACGGCATTAACCGAAGAGTTCCGAGTGCTTTTATACAAACAGAGTAACGCGAGCGCAAACATTGCATTTCAACTTATTTTCGTGCTTATATCCAATTAAGGTTCATGTACGCTGTCCTGGGAACACACCTCGGCTATCTGGGCTGTCTGTCCATGACTGTGTGTTAATTGTTTGTGGTTAGTCAGAGAGAAGAAGGTGTAGTGGTCTTACACTTACCCATTGAGTCGTTAAAACTCGCTCTTGATGGGAGCCGGTACCGGGCTGCGAACCCTGTACCTACCAGCCTTATGTCCGATGACTTTACCACGACACCGCCGAGGCCGGTAATAAGCCAGAGACAACCTTTTAGAAGTCGCGCGCATTGATACGACTTTCATGTTTACTAACTGCACACTCAGTCTCTTTAGAACAGACTGTAAATATTTAACAGGTACATTTCTGTCGTATGTACATGCATGTATATATCTGCGTTATAACATTGTCGTGTTTAGTTTAGTGGGAGGCTGAACAATTAAACGATGGCAGGAATTTTATTATCAAGGATAACACACTGCAACCAATTTATGTCATAGTGGGCAAACACAGCATTCGGTTCATTCATTCTAATTTATTCTCGAGCTCAAATTCAATTAAAGGTCTTGTCAGTAGTTTTCTTCACTTGTAATATTTTCCGATTAACAGTTTATTTGATGATAGAAATTACATATGAGGGAGGGGCGTAGCCCAGTGGTAAAGTTCTCGCCGTATGCGCGGTCGGTCTAGGATCGATCCCCGTCGTTGGGCCCATTTGGGTTGTTTCTTGTTCCAGCCAGTGCACTGCGACTGGTATATCAAAGAATGGGTTCTCTGACCAGTCGAGGCTCATGCGACCTATAGTGATGTATGATATATTGGAAACCATTCTGTTGATTCGTGATATTGAAAAGCTGTGTTACAGGAAAGGTAGTTGATTGCTTTTTTTTACCTCGTCCAAACGAGCAATCAATTTATATAATGTCACAAGTTTGAATAAAATCGACCTGCTGTTCCGTTGCCACAGCAGGACATCACGTTATCATCACACCACACACACATGTGATACTCGAGTTAGCTCACAGGTGCTGCGCTATATCGTATACTAGTACTTAAAGCGACATGCCCTAGATTTTCCTACAACGGGTTTTTTCACTGATAATTGAAATTAACCATTTCTCTCTCTCTCTCTCTCTCTCTCTCTCTCTCTCTCTCTCTCTCTCTCTCTCTCTCTCTCTCTCTCTCTCCTCGGCCCTCTCCCCTCTCTCTCCTCTCCTCCTCCCCCCTCTCTCTCCTCTCCCTCCTCCTCCCCCTCACTCCCTCTCTCTCTCCCTTCTCCCTCTCCCTCCCCTCTCTCTCTCTCCATCCTCCCCTCTCTCTCCCTCCCCCCCCCCTCCCCCTCTCCCCCCCCTTCTCTCTCTCTCTCTCTCTCTCTCTCTCTCTCTCTCTCTCTCTCTCTCTCTGTCAATGTCACTATCTACCTTTCTCCTACTCTGTCTCTCTATGGTGTAGAATATTATACAATTCGTTATAATTATTTTACACTAGGAATACGACATTGAGTATGGACGCCGAACTGAAACGCCCAGGGAATGTAGTATTTACGTACTGTCAGTCAGGGACTTTTAACACCTATGCCGGTTATTGCGTTCGCATACCGCGTCACTACGCTAATCTTCGGGAAGTCCCGGACATGACCGCAAATATGCGACACTAATTTTACTTTACATGTTAACTTGCTTCCACTGAACACGATTTGTATTTCACATGCGACATTCGAAATGCATACGCCTGCTGCATTGTGGGAACTAGGGCACCAGAAACCGCTCAAATATCATATCTACATCGACGGTGTGGTGCTTAGTAAATGTTTGTTTTGTTTAACTAGAGCTCATTGATTAATTAATAATCAGCTATTGGAATGAATGAATGAATAAATGAATGAATGAATGTTTAACGACACCCCAGCACGAAAAATACATCGGCTGTTGGGTGTGCAGCTATTGGATGTCAAACAATTGATAATTCTGACACGTAGTGATCAGAGGATACCCGCAACATTCTTGCTAATGCTGCAAAGGATTTGTACTTGTACTTTGTACAGTAAATGCTGGGTTCGAGTCGCAGCACTGGCTCAAACTTTGTAAAAATAAAATGAAAGGAATGTTTGCTTAACAACACCCCAGCAATGAGTACTACTGCTGTTTGTTGTCTGTTTGATGTTCGACACCCCAGCAGTGAGTACTACTGCTGTTTGTTGTCTGTTTGATGTTCGACACCCCAGCAGCGAGTACTACTGCTGTTTGTTGTCTGTTTGATGTTCGACACCCCAGCAGCGAGTACTACTGCTGTTTGTTGTCTGTTTGATGTTCGACACCCCAGCAGCGAGTACTACTGCTGTTTGATGTCTGTTTCGATGTTCGACACCAGGCCTAGAGTATAAGAGAAGAAAACCGCCATATAGGTTACTCACACTGAGTAGCTTCATGGTACATTCTGCATGTGCATCCCATCTCACAGAAAGACAGTCTTCGGCCTGTGTTATGTTGTGGTCGGACTACAGGCTGGTAGGTACAGGGTTCGCAGCCCGGTACCGGCTCCAAAAGAGAGCGAGTTCTTAAGGACTCAATGGGTAGGTGTAAGGCCACTACACCCTCTTCTCTCTCACTAACCACTAACCAACTAACAACTAACCCACTGTCCTGGACAGACAGCTGAGGTGTGTAACCTACCCAGGACAGCGTGCTTGAACCTTAATTGGATATAAGCACGAAAACAAGTTGAAATGAAATGTGTTATACCAATCGCGGATATAGACGGAGGGTGCTGGACTGCACACCCCTTCCACGAAATTTGAAGTGCACCGAAAAATCGAGTGTTTGTGTATAGTAAATGAATAGTAAATTTTGTAGGCATACATACATATTTATAGCTAAAATAATATAATGTGCACATTCTGGAATGGTAAGTAGCAACGGGTTACAATCGATAAAAATCAACAGTAAATAGGTAATACATGCAATCTGATTAAAATTAGCTCTACTGGGTCTACCCAGGTAGATCTAACAGCATTGCGTGGACTCCCATGTCCTGGTGACATTTCATCTATAAATAACAATTCAAATATCGACCAATTATACTTCGCCTTTTATAGCGTTATTCGGGAGCATACAAATTCTAAAAATATCGGGCGAGACTATTTATGTAATAGACGAACTTGTTGGTCTATTTCAACATTAAAAAAACAGGGAGAAAGTGCAGTAATAAACTCTGGATTGTAGACTAGTATAAACAGATTTTATGGCT
Organism: Gigantopelta aegis; assembly: GCF_016097555.1. NCBI lineage: Eukaryota > Metazoa > Mollusca > Gastropoda > Neomphalida > Peltospiridae > Gigantopelta > Gigantopelta aegis. The sequence goes on along the minus strand of NC_054709.1, from coordinate 31,006,954 downwards.
ATACCTTCACGGTGTTTTTTTCGTCTTAAAACGAATTTTATATAAAATTTTATATTGAAATTAGTTTCCGGCATACTTCGTAATTCACCCGAATCATTTCGTATACCCTCGGCATAATCCCGAATGTTTTCAAATTCTTTTTAAATCACTGGCATGATTTTGCAAGTAAGGTTTTGATTGGTCGAATGAAGTCAACTGGACATAAGCTCCAACCAGCTGCTGTTAGATCCACATGTAATAGTGGAGCTAATTTTAATTAGATTGGTAATACATGCATAACAATAATATACAATATAATAACATATGTCATGTATCAATGTTATCTGTTCTATGCGTGGTAGCAGTGGTCAAATATTTACACAATTTAATTAGCTGTTTGGAATTATCGCTGGACAGCAGTTGCGTTAATTTAAATGTTGATGGTTTATTATAATAAAAAGGTTTAATATGTTTATCTCTTATGTTACTGTAGAAAGGACACACTAGAACAAAGTGATATTCGTCTTCTACTACATTCATATTGCAAATAAGCGCCGGGACTCCAAATAAGCGCCGGGACTCCCAAATAAACGCCGGGACTCCAAATAAGCGCCGGGACTCCAAATAAACGCCGGGTAAGACAGCCGAAAACTGATCACTCCCTGGCATAATTTAGGCACTTTACATGGACAAATATTAATTTGTTCATTGTTTTGTAAAAGTTTAAAGTTTTGTCACAGTTCGAAATTAAAAGCATATTGTCACAGACCACTGACCTATTAAATGGCTTAACAAAGTATTACCTAGGGAATTTTTTTTTATTTGTCCCTAAAATTACTTTATTCAACCATCTATGTTACCACTATATTCCACTTATTAATGATATTTCATAAAAATAATTCAATTATGGCAATGGTCCATAATTCAAAACCTAATATTACAAAGAGGGTTGACATGGATTTTACTCCATCGTGGTTCAATTAACGTGATGTGATAGCTAGATTTGGTTTCCAAACATTAATGTAATTTTCATTTATTATCCATTTTTAGATAAATAAGGTCCTTAAATCTGTGACAGTATGCCTTTAAAGTTTAAAAATAAATAAAATTGTAAGTTTGTAGTTTGTAGTTTTAATTTCTAAACATTGTTTGAAAAAATAAACGCAGGGGTCTCCTATAAGCGCCGGACTCCAATAAGAGCCGGGTCTGCGACCATTTTGAAATTAATAAGCGCCCGGGCGCTTATTAGAGGAAATACGTTATATATAGTCAACAATTATTTAATACAAAATCGTGATCAGGAACAGATAAACTAATTTTCACAAGCGTAATTATGTTATCTATTAAAAAAAACCGGGGGAATCCCCGGCCGGTTACGTAGAATCCTGGTACGGCGTAATGCAAAAAACAATCCGGAATAGGACGAGGCCTGTAATTGTTCTATAAAATATCCTCCTAAAATTGACTCGAAAAAAAGAAAAAAATGCCTCAGAAAAGGCTCAGAATGCATCTACAGGCGTCCTGAGTTTCAAAATTTTCACGGGAGGGGGTCCACCCCACCCCACCCCACTGATCGGCGTGCGTAATGGTTTTTTTGGTTCTGGCTACACCCCTGCAAGCGTCATTTTGTGATCTAACTATTTAATAAAACGGGGGATTTCCCGGCCGGTGACGTTGAATCCTTGTACGGGTAATAAATTTAGTTTCGCGTATACAGATTCACGGTAATGGGGTGGGAGTGATCATTTATATTCCCCACTGTAGTAAATCATTCAGGAATACTTCCTCAAGCTTTCTCTGTAATCCATGACGTGTAGAACAAGTGTATCGTATAATGTCGTAGTTTCTATATTGAAACAAACGGGGAAATCCCGGGTGAACACCAGCAGGGATGAATATGGCGGGGGAGGGTGGTGGTGGGGTGGGGGTGAATATGGAGGGGAGGGTAGTGTATTTAAAAGAACAAAAACAAAAACAACCAACCAAAAGGCAGAACCAAAAAACAAACCCCAGACAGTAACCAATATATATATATATATATATATATATATATATATATATATATATATATATATATATATATATATATATATAATATAATAATAATAATGAAAAACCCAGCATAAAAACCCCTGTTTTTGTTTAACGACACTACTAGAGCACATTGATTAATTAATCATCGGCTATTGGATGTCAAATATTTGGTAATTCTGACTCGTAGTCAACAGAGGAAACCCGCTATATTTTTTCCTAATGCAGCAAGGGATCTTTTATATGATACTTTCCCACCGACAGAAAAGCACATACCACTGCCTTTGGAACGAGAAACAAAAACCCCAGTCAGCTGAATGGATCCACCGAGGTGGTTCGATCCTGCGACACAAGAACCTCGGACGAGCACTCAACCGACTGAGCTAAATCCCGCCCCCGTCGCTATTCTATCCCGCTACCACCCCCCCACCCCCCGCCTCATATCTTTCCCTGTCCTAACACAAACAAACAAAAACCACCACCATAATAATAATAATAATAATAATTTTAAAAAGGCGCGTAAATTAGAGCATAACCGGAATGCAACTTCGTGCCGCCTCCGCATTTCAAACACCGGACCGGACCAACGACGACGCTCAGACTAGCAGTGTAAATATTAGCTTGTGGGAAAGGTACACACTTTTATGTCGCGCCTCAAACGCGGGTACTTGGTGATAATTACTAATTAACGATGACACCGAACGAATTGTCCGTTACCATGGGATACGTGTCAAAACGGCGTACGTATCCACTGAATAAAAATGAAAGGAATGTTGCTTTAATGGAAGCCCGTGACATATACACCGTATAATAGGTGGAGGCAAGGATATGTCCGGGTGTAAAATATTCCCTCTGTAATGTAATTTCACTACCTTCAAAATACTAATTGTTCAGTTAACGACACCACTAGAGCACATTGATTTATTAATCATCAGTAATTGAATATTTGGAAATTCTGACACATGGGGTGCGCTCCTTTCACCTCTCCTGGACATGTTCCAACTGTTCTGTCCTGGACAGCGAAAGGAACGATTTTGGAACAGGAAGTTACTTCAACAACATGGCTGCCTTTATTGTTGTGGTCAAGCATTCGATCGTTTCAATTATTAAATATAAAATAAACGCTTTAACTTACACACTACAGTAAATCAGAATAACGATGTCGCCCCTTTGACTGGTGGTTATGTTGTTAAACTAGTCCTTGTAATTTTTATACCTGCATTTGGCTAGCTAATTAGTAATTTGTACTTTCCTAAAACACAAACCTTGCATTGTCCGCCATTTTGTCTTCCGGCTGCACCACGTCGTCGTCTGGCAGAGGCGGAGTAAGTCCTGGACAGTGTTCCCGTTCACTCCATTGCTGTGCGGAGTACTCGGGCTCTCCGGGAGAGTGCAAGGAGCGCACCCATAGTCGTACAAAGAAAACCCGCTACATTTTGTCCATTGGTAGCACGAACGGGACGTAGCCCAGTGGTAAAGCGCTCGCTTGATGCGCGGTCGGTTTAGGATCGATCCCCATCAGTTGGCCCATTGGGCTATTTTTCGTTCCAGCCAGTGCACCACGACTGGTATATGACAGGCCGTGATATGTGCTATCCTGTCTGTGGGATGGTGCATATAAAAGAACCCTTGCTGCTAATTGAAAAGAGTAGCCCATGAAATGGCGACAGCGGGTTTCCTCTTTCAATATTTGTGTGGTCCTTAACCATATGTCCGATACCTTATAACCGTAAATAAAATGTGTTGAGTGTGTCGTAAAATAAAACATTTCCTTCCATTGGTAGCAAGGGATCTTTTGTATGTACCATTACAACAGACAGGATATCAACATGTCACGGCCTTTGATTTACCAGTCGTGGTGCCCTGGCTAGAACGAGAAATAACCAAATGGGCCCACTGACGGGGATCGATCCTGCACCGACCGCGCATTAGGCGAGCGCGTTACCACAAGTGCTGGTCTATTAGGGTCAGAGTCATACATGAATTACAAACATTATTTACTGGACTACAGTTAATGTAAACTTGGTGGTATTGTAATTTTCAAAACGATTCCAGTGATCTAAAAACAACCATCCTACCCCTTTTCTGACTAGCCGAACTTAAAGTGACAGACATAAGTTATTGAAGACTTTTAAACGCAAACACCTTCTTTCTTTTTTTATTCTTTTTTTAAAAATTTTTATTTAATTTTTAATGTTTATGGGCAGGTACATACACCTACTCCTTTTGCAGAAAAAACCCAACAAAAAACAAACAAGGAAAACATTACTACATATACATGTCACGATTAAATTGCATATGTATTTATTTTCTTTTGTGTATTAGTCTCTACACGCCTGTTATTACGGGAAATTATGCACAGCTGTCTCCCGGTACGCTAATTAAAGTATAGGCGTGGAGCTGAAATGGAACTACCACACGTGGAGAAAACTGTTTGTTCCGCCGCGCATGCTCTGTCAGTTATTAGTATTAAAGGTGCACAACCGGCCTCGGTCGTGTCGTGGTTAACCCAATTGACATAAGACTGGTAGGTACAGGGTTCGCAGCCCGTTACCGGCTCCCACCCAGAGCGAGTTTTACCGACTCAGTGGATAGGTGTAAGACCACTATACCGTCTTCTTTCTCACTAACCAGTAACCATTAACAGCTAACCCACTGTCCTGGACAGACAGCCCAGATAGCTGAGGTCTGTGCCCACGACAGCGTGCTTCAACCTTAATTGGATACAAGTACGAGAATAAGTTGAAATGAAATGAAATGAAAGGTGCACAGACTGGGATCATATGCTTAAAAGTTCTATTCCTGTCTTGAACGGAGGAGCCGGTGAAAGTTGACACCTGCACCCATGACAGGCGTGCGCTACAACAGGCTGCTCTGAGTGTGCACGTTGAAACCTATGACCTGACCTAACCTCCTGGAGCATAGGCGTCGAAAAATGTCGGTAACTGGGTGTGTGTGTGGAGAGAGAGAGAGAGAGAGAGAGAGAGAGAGAGAGAGAGAGAGAGAGAGAGAGAGAGAGAGAGAGAGAGAGAGAGAGAGAGAGAGAGAGAGAGACGGTGAAACCCCCTAAACCAGACACACTCGGGACGAAGTAAAAAGTCCAGTTTTAAGGGGTATCCGGTTTAGAGAGGTTCTCTTTTGTACTGATATTTAAAAGGGGACGATGAGAAACGTCCGGTTTTGAGAGAATTCCGGTTTACATATATATATATATATATATATTCATATTAGCATTAACACCGAGCAGCTATATGGGGTTACAAATGAATCACTATGCATGTTTACATGGATTACAACTAATATTGTGGGTAGAATGGTGGAAGTTCATAGTGAAAAGGTTTCAGGCCAGCTCATTTCACCCGAATGTCGAAGATTTGTTTCAGCACTGGGGGAAGGCAGGTACCCCTGTCCCCTCGTCTTGTACGGGAACAGGGGTAAGCGCCACCCCCGCCCACCCCGCCCCATGTTTTTCATTCCACCACCTTTTTATTTTCCTGTCACCCCAAAACGCGATTCATACATGTAGACTAAACGTTAAAGTTATAGATTGTTTTGTTTAACGACACTACTAGAGGACATTGATTTATTAATCGTCGGCTATTGGGCGTCAATAATTTGGTAAGTTTGACGTAGTCTTGAAAAGGAAACCCGCTACATTTTTCTATTAGTAGGCCTAGCAAGGGATCTTTTATATGCACCAGCCCACGGACAGGATAGCACATACCACTGCCTTTGATATACCAGTCGTGGTGCACTGGCTGGAGCGAAAAATAGCCCGATGGTCCCACCGCCAGAGATCGATCCCACACCGACCGCGCATAAGGCGAGCTCTTTACCACTGGGCTACGTCCCTCCCCTCATACATGTAGACAGTGATACCCCCCTCACCCAATAAGGGTGCCCTCCCCCCAGTGAAAACTCCTAGCTACACCCCTGGCAGTTTGCTACTGTGAACGCCCCTCACCTAATAAGGGTGCCCCTCCCCCCTATGAAAACTCCTAGCTACACCCCTGGCAGAGTTTGCTACTGTGATCGCCCCTCACCTAATAAGGATGCCCCTCCCCCATGTGAAAACTCCTAGCTACACCCCTGGCAGAGTTTGCTACTGTGATCGCCCCTCACCTAATAAGGGTGCCCCTCCCCCCAATGAAAACTCCTAGCTACACCCCTGGCAGAGTTTGCTACTGTGATCGCCCCTCACCTAATAAGGGTGCCCCTCCCCCCAGTGAAAACTCCTAGCTACACCCCTGGCAGAGTTTGCTAGTGTGATCGCCCCTCACCCAATAACGGTGCCCCCGCCCTATGAAACCTCCTAGTTACGTCACTGGCAGACTTTGCTACTGTGATCGCCCCTCACACAATAAGGGTACCCCCCCCCCCCCCCCCCCCAATGTAAACTCCTTGCTACGCTCCTGGCAGAGTGTGCTACATTCTGGTCTAAACAGCAAGATATACGGTCAAAGGTTCACACATAAATTATTGTCCTCTTCAAACATGTTGATAATCACGTATTTATCAGATAACGTTTACGTTTTTAATTTTCAATCAACTACTGCCATCTACGACTGAAGCCACGGGGTGCGTGTACTTAAGACGTTGTACTCTGGACACGACTTGAAATTAAGTGTCTGTGGACTCGTTTATTGATGATAAAGAGAGATAGTGCTGAAGTCTGCATTTGTTACGGCGACTGACGTGTGGCGAAATTATATTTTGTTTCCTGGTTAACCGGAAGTGAGACTTAAGTTCAGGCACCAGTCTAGCCAAAGGACCGCACCTCTAGCCAAAGGACCGCACCTATCCACTTTTTCATGGATTTAAGAAAAGAAAAAATACATACATATATACATACATACATACATACATACATACATACATAGATACATTTCCTTTCTGAGGCTATACGTCAAAATTACCAAAATGTTTGACATCCAATAGCTGATGATTAATAAATCAATGTGCTCTAGTAGCGTCGATAAACAAAATAAACCTTTATTTTTATTTCATAATGTGATTAATCGCACCGACCTGTCGCATACGATCGAATCGTACTGTGCGAAATCGGAACGAAATTATTAGTCTTATGCTAGGATAAGACTGTCAACTGCCAGCAGAAAGTTGGTCAACTGGACGATAGGATGGTGCACACTATAAAAGATCCCTTGCTACTAATGGACAAACGTAACAAATAATTACCAAATGTTTGACATCCAATAGCCGATGAGTAATAAATCAATGTGCTCTAGTGGTGTCGTTAAACAAAGCAAACTTTTGTTTATATATCTGCATGAAACTTTCCTTTCCATTTCATTTCAACTTATTTTCGTGCTTCCGATTAAGGTTCAAGCACGCTGTCCTGGGCACACAGCTCAGCTATCTGGGGTGGCTGTCCAGGAAAGTGGGTTAGTTGTAAGTTGGTTTAGTGGTTAGTGAGAGAGAAGAGGGTGTAGTGGCGTTACACCTACCCATTGAGCCCTTAAAAACTCGCTCTGGGTTTGGAGCCGGTACCGGGCTGCGAACCCTGTACCTACCAGCCTGTAGTCCGATGGCTTAACCACGAAGCCGGTCTTCCTTTCTATGACCCATCAAAGCAGTTATGCCATATGAACTTAAATGTTTTCTCGGGTAACAGGTCTACTCGGCGAAAAGGTAGCTAGACAAGTCAAACTAGATCTGTGGAAGGTATGCGGTCATGTGACACGAAGGTAGTGAGGTCATGTGACACGAAGGTAGTGAGGTATGGCGGTAAAAGCTGTCACATTATGACTTTATTACACAGATTTTGACCCACTTGGCGACAATTAATGTCTTGTTTTTTTATTTTTCATAAGACAGGTAACAAAACGAATATGTATGTATGTATAATGTTATTATATTGCCCATGCGTACATTTGTACCGGCTGAGTATTCGAAAAGTGTTGATTTTTATTATTTTATTTATATATAGTAGTAGTAGGATCGAGCATAGTTAGTGAAAATGAACTTTCCCGCCCAACCTCCAACGCACTCCCCCCAAAAAACCCAACAACAAACAAACCCAAAAAACAAACCCACACACAACAACCCACCAGTAAGGACCATAGAAAAACCCTTGCTGCTTTTCGGTAGAAGCAGCTATTGACGGCAGTATGTGTCTTCCTTTCCCTCTCCCTCTGTCATATATCCCTCCCTCTTTCGCCGCTCTGTCATCTCACCCTCCTTCCTTCATTCCCCTATCTCTCTCATATCTCTGTCATTTCTCCCCTTCTTTCCATCTCTCTCCCTCCTTCCTTCCCGTATCTCATGTCATTTCTCCCTCCTTCCTTCCCCATCTCTCTCGTCATTTCTCCCTCCTTTCCCCTCTCCCTCCTTCCTTCACATCTCTCTCCTTCATCCCCTCCCTCTCTGTCATCTCTCCCGCCTGTCTTCTCCCCTCCTTCCTCCCCCTCTCATCTGTCATATCTCCCTCTCACTAACACCGTCCCCATCTCCTCCCCCCCCCCTCTCTCTCTCTCGCTCGCTCGCTCTCTTCCTCCTAGAAAGTAGATAGTAAAGACTCGAATCCACCCTAAGTAATTGTGCACGTACTGCACCAACTTTGACATTTATCACGTTAGACACCATTAGGCTATTAGCCCTCGATTAACGTTATGCTGGAGGTTTCTCTATGTGAATCTATCGTTACGACAAATCATACCGAGTTGGTGAACCTTTTGAAACGTCATTTACCTAAATTCCGTAACGTCTTCAATACAATGTTTTTTAATGTATCTATGAAATTTATAGAGATTTTTTTCTCTCTTTCTCTATAAGATAATCCTCGGGTGAGGTGTTACCCCATTATCACATACCTAATAAAGCTTTTCAATGGACATTTAATGTGAAATGTTTGCCACGTATTCACAAACGGGCGAGTCTATGAAGGACGGGTCCGACAGACGGCCTCGGGTCACCGGTTCCCTTGTGAGAGTTACGCATCGTGTTGCCGGATCAGATATAATAGACTGATGCTAGATTTCATTTACAATAATAAACTGATACTGAATTTTATGTTCGTGAAGTGTAACAATGGACACCAGTCACGGATGTTAATATAAACCGATTCTTCTGATAACATGGGGATATCACCTTTCCTGTCCTGGACGGAAGAACCGGCTAAGGCCGGTACTTGTGCCCATGACAGGCGTGCGCTACAAAAGCTTGCTCTGAATGTGCACGTTAAACAAATTTCCAAATTTCGATGATGGTATTAAGCAAAGCTATATCCACATCATCGATTTCCTCTATAAGATTTTCTCTATAGGGCCTAGACGAAATGCAATACTTTTGTTTGTTTTTTCACTTTTCTGTCTGTTTCGTTCTTTGCTTCTTCTTCTTCTTTGATTTCCTTTTTCCATTCTTAATGAATCCTTTTTGTGTCACTGTCTGTCTGTCTGTTTTTGTGTCTTTCTCTTTTTCTCCCCGTCACTCTCGCCCTCCATTTCCCCCCCCTCTCTCTCTCTCTCTCTCTCTCTCTCTCTCTCTCTCTCTCTCTCTCTCTCTCTCTCTCTCTTCCTCCCTCTCTCTCAGCATTCCTCCTTTCTCTCTCTACCTCCCGTCGCTATTTCACCCCCTCTCTTTCCACCCTCCCTCTCTCCCTTCCCCTATCTCTCCCCCTCCACCCCTCTCGCTCCCTCCTCTCTCTCTCTCTCTCTCTCTCTCTCTCTCTCTCTCTCTCTCTCTCTCTCTCTGTCCATTCTCTGATTGCGTTTTCTTCCCGTCCCAATCGATGCCCCACGACTGGTATATTAAAGGCAGTGGTATGTGCTGTTCTGTCTGCGGGAAAGTGCATATATAAGAACCTTTGCTGCTGGTAGAAAAATGTAGCGGGTTTTCTCTAACATAAAGTGTAAAAATTAGCAAACGTTTGACACCCAATAGCACTGGCTGAAACGAGAAATAGCCCAATGGGTCCACTGATGGGTATCAATCCCAAACCGACCGCGCATTACGCGAACGCTTTACCACTGGGCTACGTCTTAACGCCAACAAGTGTTTGCCAAAGGCTCTAATATCCTGCCCGTCGGTGGGCCTATTGGGCTATTTCTCGTTCCAGCCAGTGCACCACGACTGGCATAACAAAGTCCGTGGTATGTACTACCCTGTCTGTGGGATGGTGCATATAAAATATCCCTTGCTGCTAATCGAAAAAGAGTAGCCCATGAAGTGGCGACAGCGGGTTTCCTCTCCATATATTTGTCTTTGTATTTTGTATCAGTAAATGGTGTTACAGGGTGGTCAGATTGTGAGTTTATTCAAACTGCAGCTGTATTTGCGTTTTGTATTTTCATTAAACGGTGTGGTAGAATGGAGAGGTGATGTTACAACTTTAGATCCAAGAATCTCGGTCGGTGCTTTTATCGCTTGCTGGATAAATGTGTTTATTATTCCGTCCGCGTCGTGTGGGCGATCTAATTTAGGCGTCTCGTCAAACATAACACTTTGGCGTCATCTACTATGTAAATTTATACAGCACACCAAACCTTGTCACTTCTCGGATCCTTGATCCATTGTCACATGTAGGGTGGGGCATACCCCAGTGGTACAGCGCTCGCCTGATTCGCGACCGGGCTAGGATCGATCCCCGTCCGTGGATCCATTGGGATTTTTTTTCTCTTTCCAGCAAGAGCACCACGACTTGTATATAACAGGGGCCGTGGTATGTGCTATCCTTTCTGTGTGATGGTGCATTTAAAAGATCCCTTGCTACCAATGCAAAAAAAAATAATAATAATAATAATAAAATAAAAAAAAATGTAGCGGGTTCCCTCTGTAAGACTATAATACAAGAGCCTATAATTAATTCAATGTGTTCTAATGGTGTCATTAAACTACAAAAACAAACATTTAACTTTTCTTTAAATTAAGTGTATTTGGTTTCACCCCAGCACATTTTCTCTGTGTGTGTGTGTGTGAGAGAGAGAAAGAGGGGGGTGGGGTGGGGGTGGGGGTGGGGTGGGGGTGTTTTGGTCTACTAGGAATAGTGATAGAACTGATGTTCTGTTTGTGAACGTTTGGTGAATCACATCGCGGCACATTTTGTCAACTGTTGCCATGGGTTTTTTTATGTCCAACATTGGTTATTTGACAGTTGGTCTTGAGTTTAACAGAGGATCCACCCACTACCCACCCTACTACATAAGCTCGGGCTCCTCCGAAAAGCAATAATGCGTCTTTTATATATTTTTTTCAGACAGGATAACACATACCACAATCTCTAATATCGAGAGATCACAACTTGAACTGGTTATATCCACTGCAAAAGTTAGGGTAGTTTACTATTTTGCTAAAAAAAAATAAAAAATCCAACACCCTCTCCCCTCCCCGTCCCGCCCCTCACTAGTTAATGCCTGGGTTGACACTACCTGCATACATGTTTAGTAATGATCTGAGATACTCATTTAATAGTTGGGAAAGGACGATGTTAAATGTCAGACCAAATATAAATAAAAAATAAACCGGGTGACATAATTGGTCGACACCGGATGCCTCCGTCATCAACGCGTCATTGTTAACAATGCGCCAATCATTGCGGCTGTCACATAAAACAAACCTGATGGCGAAATAATTAGCGATAAGGTAAAAGGCATCACGTTATGTTTCCCAGATGGTGATTATATAATAATTATATCTCCGATGGTATAACGTTACGATCGTGTACAGGCGGTGCATTGTCTAATTGCCTTGTAGATTGCTCTACTAGTGGGAAGCTTCCATATATAGGCGCGGATCCAGGGAGTGGTGCCACAACAATCCAGTGTTGAAAGAGCATGTTTGCATTTTATTTATTTATTGGGGGGGGGGGGGGGGGGGGGGGGAGGGGGGTGGCGGCGGTGGTGGTGGTAATATATTGTTGGGCTGGGTGTTTCTGAAGGAATAGTACCTTTGTTATATCCAGTGCCCCAAGATTTGAATATCAAAGGCCGCGGTATGTGTTGTTCTGTGTGTGTAAAAGTGCTCATAAAAGATCCCTTGCAGCTAATGAAAAAATATAGCGTATTTCCTCTCAGACTAAGTGTTAGAATAACCCAATGTTTGACATCCAATAGTTGATGATTAATAAGCAGTGTGCTCTAGTGGTGTGATGAAACAAAATAAAGTAACGTTACTGTACTTGAGTAAACCACGCGTACCCTTATACAGGCGTTGTACCCCACCCTAGAAAATGTCTCTGCCTTGTCCCTGCCAGTCAGTGTATGATGTTGTGAATGGGGTGTGTTGTTGTGAATGGGGTGTTTCAAACAGTTACCTTTATCTGACCAAATTTAAAGTTCGTTTTGTTTAACGACACCACTGGAGCACATTGATTTATTAATCATCAGCTATTGGATGTCAAACATGTGACCAGTTGGACGTCTAGTCTTAGAGAGGAAACCCGCTATATTTTGTTTCATTAGTAGCAAGGGATCTTTTATATGTACCATTCCACAGACAAGATAGCATATACCAAGGCCATTGATACAGAGCCAGTTTAAGGATCCGCGGGGCCTGTAGCACAAATAACAGCGGGACCCCCTTTCCAGGATATATATTTTGCAACCCCCTCGGGGAGAGAAGAAAAATGACCTAGGGAAAATAAATGTAGACATCACCGCGGGGCCCGAAGCACGATAAACCGGCTCTGCTTTTGATATACCAGTCGTGGTGCACTGGCTGGAACAAGAAATAGACAAATGGGCCCACCGAGGGGAGGGGGGGGGGGGGGGGGGGGGGGGTCGATTCTTGAGTGACCGCATATCATTTATCTGACCAAAGATAACCTATGATATTTATATATATTAGGCCTATTTTAAATAATTTGTAAAATACATTTTCTTTGTTCTGTAATGTAAGCAGATGTCTTGTGTATCTGCTAACTCGCGATGTACAATTTGCTAACATACGGACTTCGAGCTGGGAGCATTTGAGATAACTCTGAACATTGGTTGTCTTTGTTTTGTAATTGGGAGGGGGTCGGGGGTTCTCCTAAGTGTCTATGTTATTTAAAGTACTTGTGTGTACAGATAGCTGGTTTTCCCAGATTAACAACAATGCTAAGCACCAAACGTATTTTTCCCTACAAGGTGCGCATTCAAGTGCTGTTCCGTAGCCTAGTGTTAAAGCGCTCGCCCGAGGCGCGGTTGGTCTCGGATTGATCCCCGTCGGTGGACCCATTGGACTATTTTTCTTCCTAACCAGTGCACCACGACTGATATATCAAAGGCCGTGGTGTGTGCTATCCTGTCTGTGAGATGGTGCTTATAAAGGATCCCTTGCTACTAATGGAAAAATGTAGCGGGTTTCCTTTCTAAGACTATATATCAAAATTACCGAATGTTTGACATCCAATAGTCGATGATTAATAAATTAATGAGCTCAAGTCGTATCGTTAAACAAAACAAACTTTAACAAGTGCTGTTCCTTATCAGTTAAAGTTTGTTTTGTTTAACAACTCCACTAGAGAAAATTGATTAATTAATCATCGGCTATGGGATGTCAAATATTTGGACATTCTGACACATAGTCATCATAGGAAACCCGCAGCATGTTTCGGTTAGCAGCGAGGGATCTTTTACATGCACTTTCCTGCAGACAGGAAAGCACATACCACGATCTTTGACCAGTTGCGGTGCACTGGTTGGAACGAGAAAAGTGCATCACTTGTTTTATTTTTTCATTCATTCATTTATTTTTGTGCTTATATCCAATTAGAGTTGAAGCACGCTGTCCTGGGCACATACACACACACACACACACACATACACACACACACACGCACGCGCACGCGCACACACGCACACACACACACACGCGCACTCACGCACACACACACACACACGCACACCTCAGCTATCTGGGCTGTCTGTCCAGAACAAAGGGTTAGTTGTTAGTGAGAGAGTAGTCGGTGTAATGGCCTTATACCAATCCATGGAGTCGTTAAAGCTCGCTCTGGGTGGGAGGCGGTACCGGGCTGCGAACCCAATACCTACCAGCCTTAGGACCAATGGCTTAACCACCAAACCACCGAGGCCGGTTGTTTTGTGAACTAGCTACATGTATGTGTCACGTGTTTGACAGAACGACTGGTTTGACAGATGGACTAATATATTTATAGGATATTAAAGAGATTCCATCAAGTTTTATATCTGCCGAATGACATTGTCGGCGAGTGTCGAACGGAATTTTGTTTCACGAAAATTGCAAACTTGATACTTAGTAATCGTATTTCAGAACAACTTGGCCCGGTGTCATTATTATTTCACTTCATTTCAACTTATTTTCGTGCTTATATCCAATTAAGGTTCAAACACGCTGTCCTGGGCACACATCTCAACTATCTGGGCTGTCTGTCCAGGACAGCGAGTTACATGTTAGTAGTTGGTCAGAGAGAAGAGAGTGTAGTGGTCTTACACCTACCCACTGAGAAGTTAAAACTTGCTCTAGGTGGGAGCTGGTACCTGGCTGGGAACTCAGTACCCACCAGCCTATGTTCGATGGTTTAACCACGACACCACCGACGCCCGTCGAAATAATTTTAAGAATAGAAAAAACCTGAAATATAGTTTTCAACGACACCTCAGCACAGTTTTTAAATTTCGGCTATTTTGGTGTCTAACATATGATGATTTTGACACTTGGTCTAACTACAGAGCATAATATATGAGTGGACGTTAGATACCATTTATCTCATAACAGTTGTTTTAAAATGTATCTAACGAGAGAAAGCGAGTTTGATACATTTATAAACAACGAGTTGCGAGATAAATGGTATCTAACGGATACGAATATATTAATCTATTTCTTACACATCCTCGAAAAACAACCAAAAAACAACCAGGTTTTAAAGGGACATTCCTGAGTTTGCTACACTTTTCAAGATGTTATCGACTAACAAACTTTATAACGATTGTAATTATATATCAAATATATTTTTCTACATAAAATATTAGTGTCCTATATTATTTTATTATTATTAAACGTGTTTCTGATCGTTCTAATATTTGTACTAGGTTAAATTTCATCTTATTTCATAAAATATTGTTTTTTCGTACGTACGAAATTATTTGAAGACAAAATCCAGTTTGGGCTTCTTACAAATACTAAGACGACCAGAAATACATATACAGACACTGCTATTTTAAACAAACAAAATATATTTAATATGTAAGTTTAATCGTAGAAATATTTTATTAGTCGGAAACATCTTACAATGCAGCAAACTCAAGAATGTCCCTTTAAGCAAATTTTAACATCTTTTTCAACTAAAAGTTATTTACAGCCGTTGCACTTGTAGCTAACTTACCCGTCACAGACACATGATTGTCAAGTTAACTATACGCCACAGTGTATCTATTTCCACCGCATTGTTTTTCATTGGCTGCATGACACTGGTGACCTGGTCATCACCTAGGAGCAGCCAGTCGTATGTCTTGAAATTGTTAACACACGTACATGTGTAAATAACCCATGTGTTATTAAAAATAATGCGTGGTGTTCTCACCAGCAGGTGTGTAAGAAAGTGAGACAGATGACGTATTACTGTCTCATAGACGGCTGGTTATTTAATACCATAGTTATTATCGTCGAAGACCCCCTGTTTCAATCCGTGAAAATGGAAACTTGAGTTTGGTTAATCTACAAACCTGTACGTCTAGGGGAATGACCGCTAGGGCCGAGTCCCATTATTTTTTTCAGGAATGGAGAGTTACGAGGATATTCCCCTACTTAAAATACACCACTAAATAATAACTTTATTCCAATATATGTTAGTATGGAGTTTAACACTAGTGATTTTGGTGGGTTAATTAAGTAGGATTTCATCTCTCCATTACTGAAAAATAATGGAGCGTTGAGACAATACTGTGACGTCGAAGGTGTATTTTAACATAGAGTTAAACAAGAGTCTGTGACGTTGAAACAGAGAAATATTCTTGTAAGAAGATATTGTTGTATTAGAGTGGGAATCTTTGCCGATCCGGTGGTTGGTAGGCAGCCATTCCTTGTTTTCGCTGTACAGTTATCTCTAGCTGAGAGAGAGAGAGCGATTATAACCGAGCAAATGTCCGTCTAGCTCTCAGTATTCGGGCTAACGACAGCACGTGATTCATGACTGTATACCCTCACGACTCATAATGTCTTTTGGACTTTATTCTACAGAGATACGAAACAGAAAATATTATTGCAAGATCCCTTTAAAAAAAAAAAAAAAAAAAAAAAAAAAAAAAATTATAATATTTGTTTTGGTGAATTACTGGTTAGTACTTAGATTAACATATTTTAACGTCATTTTTCTGGGGACAAAAATACCTTGAATTTTTTGGGCTATTTCTCGGTCCAGCCAGTGCACCACAACTAGTATATCAAAGGCCGTGGTGTGTGCTATCCAGTCTGTGGGATGGTGCATAAAAACGATCCATTGCTACTAATGAACGTTTTTGTTTTGTTTAGAGGATTTCCTCTCAAAGATTATACCAAATGACCAGTTATTTGACATCCAATAGCCGATGATTAATAAATCAATGTTCTCTAGTGGCGTCGTTAAACAAAACACTCTTCTTGTTTTTAAACAGTTTCAGAGGTATTTTTTCTCTCGCCAGGCAGTACAAACACACATACACGTGGTGTCTGATCTGTACCGCTCATTACCTATCGCCGTGTTTGCTCACTTTCCGAGGTCGCCTACATCGTTGTTTGAATCGCTCTTTCATCCTGGAAGCAATTGTTGCTGCCGGTTTTAACAATGAGTACATGACTGGAATACAGTTCAACCCACTGTACATGGCCTTACCGAGCATGAGGAATGGGGATAAGGGAGTAAGTCCCCCCCCCCCCCCACCCCCCAAAAGAAGAAGAAAAAAAAAATCACAATGTACAAATAACATTACAAGTTACTTGTTATTGATATTGATGCCTGAAGTATGTAACCTCCCTGAAATGGCTGCAAAATGGTATTTTAAAGCCTCAAAATTTCCAGGGGTGTGTGTGTGTGTGGGGGGGGGGGGGGGGGGGGGCACACCTCCGGATCGATCCCCTAGTATTTTGCTCCTTCCTTGCTCGTTCGTTTGAAGAATTAATCTGCCTACCCACACACCAAAAAAATAAAAAATAAAAAATAATTAAAATAATTAAAATAAATAAATAAATAAACACAATTAGCATGTGACTGTTATTGGTATAGTTAAAGCTCATTTAGATTGGACGAGGCGTGTGGTTGAAACAAATAAAATCAAAATACATTTAATGAGAGCGTCAAGACTGGATGCGTGCGTCTGAAAAACGCATGTGGCCAGCCGCAATGAGAAATAATAGTATATGGTTTATATGCACAAAACGTAACCCGCAGACGCTCAGTCGCAACAGCCGGGACCGTACGCGTCTGTATGAGGTGTGTAATAAATTTATGTTCATACTTATAGGATAGTAAACGAGTTTCCGTTTCGTATCATGTTTATGTCCGGAGTGAAATAATTTTCAGTTGTCACGAGCTTTAACGATGGACAATGAAAATTATTTCACGACTTCACGACAAACATAAACATGATACGAAATGGTAGCGAGTTTCATATGCTATTTATTACCCATAATCGATCTTAATTTATATCACTCAACTCAGTTTTGTTGACGTTCCTGTAAGGTTGTAGTGCGCCAATCAATGACGTCATCGTGCGACGTCGAAGTGTTATGTCCCACTTGGCGTTCTAGTGGGACGTATCACTTTCATATGTACCAAGATATTTTTAATCATATGGTTAATAATTACCCAGCCCTGGCTTAAACACACCTGGCCTGGACACACTATCTGAAACAACCTTCTCATTGTTTTTTGTTTTTGTTTTTCAGAACGGAAGTGCAAACGATATTTGACAAATATGTCAAGAACTTCGTCAGGCGGTTAAAAAAGGAGGACGCTCTGCGCATGCTCCAAACGGAGTTCCACATGAGCTATGAGGAGGCGGATATAATGTTCGGGGTGTTTGATAAGGACAACAACAACGAACTCAGTCTGTGGGAGTTTCAACAGTTCTACAACACCATTGGCGCAGAGTGAGTAGTAGTTTCTAATGGCGTCACATTTCAAATTTCTAATGACGTCAAATTTCTAATGACGTTAAATTTCAAGTTTCTTATGACGTCATATTTCAATTTTCTGATGACGTCACATATCAAGTTTCTAATGACGTCACATTTCAAGTTTCTGATCTCACATTCAAGTTCCTAAATACGTCACATTTCAAGTTTCTAATGACGTCATATTAAATTTTCATTTCATTTTGTGATTTTTAAGGTTTGCTGATCGGTATCCCATGCATTAAAAAAGGCTCACAGTTTGCCTTCTCGTGATAGGCTATAAAGTTAATGCTGTATATCTGTCAATCACATGATTCCAACCAATGAGAATGGTGGTGGGTGGTGCTAATAGTCTCATATGCAGAAAATAAAATAATAAAGTAAATTTAAATTTAAAAAACCCAAATCCAATAGCCGATTATTAATAAAGCAATGTGCTCCGGTGGTGTCGTTAAACGTAAAACAAACATATGAGCCGCAGTGGCGTAGGAAGGTGCCAAAAAGTGTGTGTGTGTGTGGGGGGGGGGGGGGGCAAATTTATATATTTACACACTTTTACACAATTATAAAGAAAATATAAAGCAAAATATATAAAAACTGAGGAGGGGTGGGTGGGGGTGGGGTGGGGGGTGGTGGTGGTGGTGGTGGGGGGGGGGGGCGGCACATGCCGTTTCATACGCCAGACTACATAGAAAGTCTAGACCCTTGTTCAAAGCGATGTGCGGACAGTCAAGACAAAATATTTACACTGATGTAGAAAGTGTAAGCGGATTATGGCTCGTTAGAAATGTCGCATCATTTTGTTACGGGACTGTAGGACAACCTTCTACTTGTGTGCTTGTTTTCAAACAAAGTGCTCAACTCACTGGCGTCAAAAGAATGTCTTAATTTCTTGTCATACGAGGCGACTTTGAGAAACCATTTTAGTTGAATATACAATACAACTTAAACCCATCAGAGCAAGGAGGGTGGGGATGACTCTCCCAAATGTTACCCGACTACATTTTTAAAGTGTTATAGTTAAAGATTGCTTGGTTTAACGACACCACTTGAGCTAAAACAGACGTAGTGCACTGGCTGCAACGATAAATTTCCCAGCGAGGGGATCGATCCTAGACCGAACGCGCAGCAGGCGAGCACTTTACTGCTGGGACGCCCGTCCAGACAAGGATACCCCGCCCCTCCAGACAAGGATGCCCCGCCCCTCCAGACAAGAATACCCCACCCCTCCAGACAAGGATGCCCCGCCCCTTCAATCAAGAATACCCCACCCCTCCAGACAAGGATGCCCCGCCCCTCCAGACAAGGATGCCCCGCTCCTCCAGACAAGAATACACCACCGCTCCAGACAAGGATACCCCGCCCCTCCAGACAAGGATGACCCGCCCCTCCAGACAAGAATACCCCACTGCTCCAGACAAGGATACCCCGCCCCTCCAGACAAGAATACCCCACCCCTCCAGACAATGATGCCCCGCCCCTCCAGACAAGAATACCCCCCTGACAAGGATGCCTCGCCCGTCTAGACAAGGATGTCCGGCCCCTCCAGACAAGAATACCTAGCCCCTCCAGACAAGGATGCCCCGCCCCTTCAGACAAGAATACCTAGCCCCTCCAGACAAGGATGTCTCGCCCCTCCAGACGAGAATGCCCCGCCCCTCCAGACAAGAATACCCCACCCCTCCAGACAAGGATGCCCCGCCCCTCCATACAAGAATACCTAGCCCCTCCAGACAAGGATGCCCCGCCCCTCCAGACAAGGATACCCCGCCCCTCCAGACAAGAATACCCCACCCCTCCAGACAAGGATGCCCCGCCCCTCCAGACAGGAATACCCCCCTGACAATGATGCCTCGCCCCTTCAGACAAGGACGCCCCGCCCATCTAGACAAGGATGCCCCGCCCCTCCAGACAAGGATGCCCCGCCCCTCCAGACAAGAATACCTAGCCCCTCCAGACAAGAATACCCCGCCCCTCCAGACAAGAATACCCCACCCCTCCAGACAAGGATGCCCCGCCCCTCCAGACAGGAATACCCCCCTGACAAGGATGGCTCGCCCCTCCAGACAAAGATGCCCACCCATCCAGACAAGGATGCCTCGCCCCTTCAGACAAGGATGCCCCGCCCCTCCAGACAAGGATGCCCCGCCCCTCCAGACAAGAATACCTAGCCCCTCCAGACAAGAATACCCCACCCCTCCAGACAAGGATGCCTCGCCCCTCCAGACAAGGATGCCCCGCCCCTCCAGACAAGAATACCTAGCCCCTCCAGACAAGGATGCCCCGCCCCTCCAGACAAGGATGCCCCGCCCCTCTAGACAAGGATACCCCGCCCCTCCAGACAAGAGTACCTAGCCCCTCCAGACAAGGATGCCCGGATCTTCCAGATGAGAATGCCCCGTCCCTCCAGACAAGGATGCCCCGCCCCTCCAGATAAGGATGTCCCCCCCCCCCCCCGACAATAATACTCCTACCCCTCTTACTTACTATAGATATTTACCAATATATACTCTTCAAAAGAAGAAACGCAAAACCACATTGTCGTAACATTTGGAGAATTGATTTAATTATTGAATGGCGAGTCCGATAATTACCAAATGTTGCAGGATTGTTCACAATTCACTCAGTCCATTGTGAGTAAGTGATAGGATACACCACCAAGGTCAAGGTCATCTGGAGTCAATACCGGGTGTGGCCTCCGCGTGTGTTGACAACTGCCTGGCACCGCCTGCCCATTGAAGCAACCAGAGTACGGATGACGTCCCGGGGGATGGTGGCCCACTCGGCCTGCAAGGCTGCTGCCAGCTCGGGCAGGGTCTGGGGCTGTGGTTGTCGCTGTCGGAGGCGTCGGTCCAACTCGTCCCATAGATGCTCAATTGGGTTCAAATCCGGTGATATCGATGGCCAAGGAAGGACATTAATGTTGTTGTTCTGTAGGAAAGCCGTGAGACGTGCTGTGTGAGGCCTGGCGTTGTCATGTTGGAACACTGCGTTGGCGTTGGCCATAACTGGAACGATGTGTGGCCGGAGGATCTGGTCAATGTAGCCCTGTGCATTCAGGTTGCCCTGCACGTGGACCAGGTCAGTTCTGCCAGTGTGTGAGATGGCTGCCCACACCATGACACTACCCCCGCCGAATCTGTCCACTTCCTGCACGCAGTTTGCCGCATAACGTTCACCACGACGCCTATACACGCGACATCTTCCATCATGACGTCGGAGCAGAAATCGAGACTCGTCACTGAACCACACCTGTCTCCATCGCAGTTGAGGCCATTGCCGATGAATCTGGCACCACTGCAGTCGGAGTCGACGGTGTTGTGGTGTTAAGATGACACCTCGAACTGGACGTCTGACACGAATTCCTACCTCACGTAGGCGGTTCCGTACGGTCTGGTCGGATATCCTGCGCAAACCTGGTATTGCTGCGGCTGTGGAGGTGGCAGTAGTCAATCGTTCCCGAAGGTGGCGTACCCGGATGTAGCGGTCCTGCCCGGGGGTAGTGACCCGTGGTCGACCGGATCTAGGGAGGTCACGTGTTGATCAATGTTGCTGGTAACGGTCCCACAGTCTGAAGATGGTGCTTGGGGACACATGGAATGCCCTGGCAACGGCCGTTCTGGATTCGCCTGCGTCTAGTCGGCCGATGGCATTGTTTCTCTGCGGTTCACTGAGACGTGGCATGTCCTGGATTGTCAACTGTCGGCCAGATACAGAGGCCAGGCAAGCGAACACCCTGCACTTTTATACTGTCGGTGTTCATCTTGCACGTGCAGACAACGCACGTGCAGTGGTGACATGGTTTGCACGTGGCTGCGTTTTTGCGAATATTCACATTTTGGAACTTTATTGTACAGTAGCTGCGTTTTATCGAATGTAACCGTGGGAATGTGTTTGGGACATGCAATGACCTTATATTCACAAAGCATGAACCGGTAGGAAACATAAAATCGGAGTTATAACCCATTTGTACCCTTTTGCGTTTCTTTTTTTGAAGAGTATATATCAGAATCAACTTAAACTTCATTTTTCCGCCAAAACTATTCGTTTTGTTTTTTAAAGATAAATATTATTATATCTTTAGCCACATAGCCGTAAACGATTACAACCAAATAATATTATTTACTAATAGAACATTTGTTCAAATATATGTATAGTATAGTCCGTATGCGTAAGTTTTTCCTCGTTCCAACCAGTGCACTACAACTGGTCAAGGGCCGTGGCATGTGCTCTCCTGACTGTGGGAATGTGCATATAAAAGATCTCTTGTTTCTACTGAAATTTTTGGGGGAATTTCCTCTGATGCCTACGTGTCAAAATTACCAAATGTTGATTAATAAATCAGTGTGCTCTAGTGGTGTCAAAAAATGTTTTAAGTATACGCGTAACGTATCAGTTTTACACTTGTTTGCACATGTATCGTATACAATAATAATTTATACACAAATATACTTAAAACATTATTTACACACAAAAGCAAAACAAAACAAAAAAACCTAAAAAAAAACCTAAAAAAAAAAAAACCGACTGGAGACCAAAGTAAATATAGTAAACAAACACGAATTTAGCTTCTCCAGCAAACAAAAACAAAAAAAGAAAAAACAAAAAAAAAGGAAGAAAAAAAAGATTATTGAGATGTTTTTGATACTTTCGATTTAAGCCAAATATTCTGAGGGGACCATTGTTTTAGTCATGTAGCAGAATATTATAATTTTGATGTTGTCGAGATACATGTACAAAGATACTTCAAGAAATAGCAAAATAGATCTCTGTCTCTCTTCCTCTCTTCCCTCCCTCAATCTGTCTCTTTACCTCCATATGCCACCCCCCCTCATCTGTCTGTCTGTCTGTCTCTCTCTCCCCCTTCGTCCATCCTCCCCTCTCTCTCATCTCTTTGGCATTTCCCCCTCCTTCGCCCCTCTTTATCTCCCTTTACCTCTGATCGCTCTGTTATATCTCCGTCCTTCCTTCCCCCTATCTCCCTCACACATTCTCTCTCTCTCTCTCTCTCTCTCTCTCTCTCCATCATCCCCTCTCTCTCATCTCTTTGGCATCTTTCTCCTTCTCCCCTCTTTATCTCCCTCTACCTCTAATCGCTGTTATCTCTCCGTCCCCTCTCTCTCTCTCTCTCTCTCTCTCTCTCTCTCTCTCTCTCTCTCTCTCTCTCTCTCTCTCTCTCTCTCTCTCTCTCTCCACTCCCCCACTTTCTCTCCTTCTCTCTTAATAAATTAAAACACTCAAATAACTGTCAACAGTATTTAGTTACTATTCTGATTCAAGATTTTGCAACCAAAAGCGTTAGTTCGTGACTGGGAGTAAGTTAGTTTTACCCTTTACCCCGTCGACAGGACAACTTTCCTAAACACCCCGGCGTCCGGAGTGCGTGGCATATCACGTGCTCGTCTTCTATGTACAGATCTCTACCTTTGAAATTTAAACAGCGGATATAGGCTAAAGACCGGAATTTAACTTGTTTTTCATACAAATGCGAAACGCGGTGAACATCGGGCAAGTTCGAATGAAAATCGTATTCCTGCCAAAGACAGTTTAAAAAAGGAAGGAAGGAAAGAAATGTTTTATTTAACGATGCACTCTTAAAAAAGGATGAATGCTCCTATGAAGGGTGTGTGTGGGGGTGGGGGGGGGGGGGGTGGGGGGGTGGGCGTAGCCGAGTGGTAAAACGCTAGCCTGATGCGCGGTCGGTCTAGGATCGATTCACGTCGGTGTGCCGATTGGGCTACTTCTCGTCCCAGTTAGTGCACTACGACTGGCATATCAAAAGACCGTAGTGTGTGCTATCCTGTCAGGTCAGGTCATGTCATAGGTTTTAACGCGCACATTTAGAGCAAGATGTTGTGGCGCACGCCTGCCATGGACGCAAGTGTCGACTTACGCCGGTTCCTCCATCCAGGTTAAAAAGGGGGCTGGAGTGGGTGGGAGAAGGGACCGCAACAGAATACAAGCAGCCCGACCAGGCCCGGTAGAGGGCGGGGGTATCTGTTGTACTACTGACATTCTGAAAATGTCCCGTAGGTTTAAGTAAAAAAATTAAATAGTTCGCGCAATTTCGTGAGGTGATTTTGGCGCATAATTTGGAACAGTGATTTGACTTAGTTAATCGAACTATAGCTCCTGGTGTAACCTTGCCTATTAGGGGCCGTCGTGGTTGGTCTCCCATTTCATTTCATTTCTTGAAAGCACAAAAAATAAGTTAAAATTACATGAAATGAAAATAAGGCCGACTTACTCAATTCAACTTCTACTTTTGTATCTTTCAGCGCCCACGAATACCTGACGCTGTTTCACACACTGGAGAAGGATCACAGCGGATGCGTGGACATCGAGAAATGTTTCGACGCCATGAAGACGCTGAAGACCGGAAGTGGGAGGTACCTGGAAGAGCGCGAAATCGAGATGTTCATGAAGAGTACCGCGGGCCCCAGCAAAAGCATAGACATGCCAAAATTCATCAATCTTCTTTGCCGCGTGAAAATTCAAAAGGATTTGCCGCCAAAACAGGAAAGCGAAGCAATCAAGACTTCCCAATAGCCAAAGCTTGGTTGAATCATGGCTTTAGATATACACATGTCCGATACTCCATGCATTACACCAGGCCTGGTGCTTATTAAACGTTTAGAGTCTCGACTCTAGACTTTAATAAGAGTCTGTGACAATAATGTGTGTGACGTCATTAAAGATTGAGTCTGGACTCTAAAAATGTTATAAGCACGGGTCCTGGCCTGGTGCTTATAAAACTTTTAGTCTGGACTCAACCTTTAATAAAGAATCTGAGAGACTGATGTCATGACAACGCCAAACAAACTGTATGCGTGTGACGTCAGCCTGGACACTAAACGTTTTAACAAGCACGGGTCCAGAGGTGTAATTAATATCGACTTTGTTAGAATGAATCACAGAAATATTTTAAATCTTTATAATGTGTACAAATATTTTGTTACAAAGGGAGACAACTAGAACTCGCTTAGCTTGTGTAAATATGAAACATTCCCTCTTCATCTTCGACAAA
>NC_054709.1:30846852-30976852 GCF_016097555.1 Gigantopelta aegis | reverse complement strand
AAATGTTTAATGTCGCCTCAAATCTGATCCTAGTCAGTCTTCCAAAAACTGACGAGGATGTCATACCGGAAATGAAAAACTCAGCACGTGTGTGAAACTGGAAGTCAAACTATGAACACATTGGTTATTTTTAGCAACGTTTCCCGTTTGCCTGCAGTCAGATGACGGTTGATTTGTTCACCTTTTGAAAGTTTGTTTTGTTTACCGACACCACTAGATCACATTGATTAATTAATAATCGGCTGTTGGATGTTAAATATTTGATAATTCTGACTCGTAGTCATCAGAGGAAACCCGCAACATTTGTATTCGCCCGTCTATCATGGGTCGTATTATGGTATGGCGTTGCCCGCCCGTCCGTCTGTTAACTTTTTCTTGCCCGACAATATCTTCCATACAGATGCATACAGGACCATCAAACCTCACGTGTAGGAACAACTTGGGATGGTGGTGTGTCACATACAATTACTAGGTCTCTGTAATACACATAAATCAAATAATTTGTCTATATTCTGAACATCATATGGTTGTCCATCAAACTCCTGACGGGCCTATCATGTACCTTAGTAGTTAGTAGCAAGGAATCTTTTATATACAGTTTCCCACAGACAGGAAAGCACATACCACGGCCTTTGAACAGTTGTCGCGCACTGGATGGAAAGAGAGAAAAAAAAAAGTCAGTTGAATGGATCCACCGAGGTGATTCGATCCTTCGACGCAAACACCTCAAACGAGCACTCAACCGACTGTTGTGAATCATACATGTATTTTCCCCAAACCAGTTTAACAAAATAAAGTTTGTTTTGTTTAACGACACCACCAGAACACATTGATTTATTAATCATCGGCTATTGGATGTCAAACATATGGTAATTTTGACACAGTCATAGAGAGGAAACCCGCTACAATTTTTTCATTAGTAACAAAGAATCGTTTATATGCACCATCCCACAGACAGGATAACACATACCACGGCCTTTGATATACCAGTCGTGGTGCACTAACTGGAACGAGAAATAGCCCAGTGGGCATTTCCCCGTTTCAATGCAACATACTATTGTAGATTAACTAAACTTAGGGGACAGACCCTAGTTTCAGTCCATGAAAATGCACACTAAGTTTAATTAATCTACAAACCTGTAACACATTTGAATAAAGTTACAATTGAGCGAAACATGAGTTTGTGACTTTGAAATGGTGGAATACCCTCTAAAAATAGACTAAAATTCGACTCCATAACTTTTACTTCTCAGACGTACGTGCGTTTTTAAAAATATGAAAAATGCTTTTTGTGATATTAAAAACATCAGAATGACCAAAACACTTCGAATGTATGGAAATGGATAATGTAAGCAATAAAATCTAAGTAAAGTATGATTTCAGTTGTCAAAAACGGCTATAATAGTAAAAAATATGCCTTGGTGTTTAAAAACTTGGGTATGTCTCTTTAAGTGTTCATTTTTACGAGTTGAAACTAGAATCTGTGACTTTAACTTGTTATCACCGGCCTCGGTGGCGTCGTGGTAGGCCATCGGTCTACAGGCTGGTAGGTACTGGGTTCGGATCCCAGTCGAGGCATGGGATTTTTAATCCAGATACCGACTCAAAACCCTGAGTGAGTGCTCCGCAAGGCTCAATGGGTAGGTGTAAACCACTTGCACCGACCAGTGATCCATAACTGGTTCAACTAAGGCCATGGTTTGTGCTATCCTGCCTGATTGAAGCGCAAATGAAAGATCCCTTGCTGCTAATCGGAAAGAGTAGCCCATTATATCCAATTAAGGTTCAAACACGCTGTCCTTGGCACATCCCTCAGCTATCTGGGCTGTCTGTCCAGGACAGTGGGTTAGTTGTTGGTTGTTATTGATTAGTGATTGAGAAGAGGGTGTAGTGATCTTACATCTACCCACCGAGTCGTTAAAACTCGCTCTGTACCAGACTGCGAACCCAATACCTACCAGCCTGTAGTCCGATGGCTTAACCATGACACCACCGAGCTATTGAGAGTACTGCTAAAGCAATGCCTGTCCTCTACCTGGTCCAACAAATGTCCGTATCTCTTAAATTCAAGGGCCATAACTCTGTGAAAAATAGGTAAATCACCATGAAAGTTAAACTTGCTCTGTAACAGTACATGATAAAGCTATATACAACATTCCTTCTCAGTATATGTAGGCATTCAAAAAAAGAAGAACAAAAAAAAAGAAGAGAAAAAACAAAAAACTTTAAAAAAAACAAGTTCAAGGGCCATAACTCTGTGAAAAATGGCTCAATTGCATTTTAGCTCAAATTATTATCTCAAGACATTTAAAAACATCCGGAAACCTATTTGTGGGACAGACAGATGGGCAGACAGACAGACGGACGGACGGAGTTGAAGACTATTGTCCCAGTAGAGGAATAATGATTTAAAATGATCTGGCCTTTTTCACGTTACACTTTCTGATAGAATTGTGCTACTGTGCATGCATATAGTAATTGGGTCCCTGAATATATTTTTTTAGATATAGTGTCAATTTAACAGCACACTGCGGGTGATATAGCGTATTTGGCATAATGCCAATATTAATGTTTCTGAAGAAAATGATTTATTTAACGACGCAATCAACACATTTATTTACGGTTATATGGCGTAGGACATATGCTTTAGGACACACAGATATTGAGGAAGGAAACCCGCTGTCGCCACTTCATGGACTACTCTTTTCGATTAGCAGCACGGGATCTTTCATATGTACCATCCCACAGACAGGATAGTACATACCACAGCCTTTGTTACACCTACTAGAGGTGAAGCAGCAACATCTTACTGCGGCGAACTCCAGACTGGGAACCTAATTTAGGACAAATAATATTGAATATATATGGTCAAAACCCCGTAACTACGTATGGTAATATATCTGGTCAACCTTGGTATGTGTGGGGGTTGGGGTGTTCGGCGCTGTTCAATTGGCACTGTATGAGAAAATCGTCAGTTACCCAAGTCGTATGTGCATGCAAAGTGTCACAGTTCTATCACAAAGTGCACAATCCCGTTTGTGTTATGTCATGATGCGACTCACTACAGAGGGAAGGAAATACCAAATTCTTTCCAAGAATTCTCAATCGTCAGACTTCAAAATAGAGCAATTGTCTCCCCTCCGCGTCATTATTTCAAGAGTAGCTTAGTCACTCTTCCAAATAGTGACAAGCATGTCATACAGGAAATAGAAAACATCAGCACGTGCGAAACTTCCATTCCAGATGATGAAGGAAGGAGATGTTTTATTTAACGACGCACTCAACACATTTTACTTATGGTTATTTGGCGTCAGACATATGGTTAAGGGCCACACAGATATATAGAGAGGAAACCATCTGTCGCCAGTTCATGGGCTATTCTTTTTGATTAGCAGCAAAGGATCTTTTATATGCACCATTCCACAGACAGGATAGTACATACCACGGTCTATATTACATGAGTTGTGGAGCACTGGCTAGAACGAGAAATAGCCCAATGGGGCGACCGACGAGATCGATCCTAAACCGACCGCTTTTCCACTGGGCTACGTCCTGCCCGTTTCAGATGATGATATTTATAATGAACATATTGTTGATTTTCAGCGGCATGTTTCCCGGTTACTTCCCTTGATAGCTTTATTTTAGTAATTTATTTTGGTACTATTATCAATCTAATTAAAATTAGCAGGATTCTGCAAGTAAGGTTTTGATTGATGGACATGAGCTCCAACTGGCTGGTGTTAGATCCACATGTAATAGTGGAGCTAATTTTAATTAGATTGTGATTGGTGGACATGAGCTCCAACTGGCTGGTGTTAGATCCACATGTAATAATGGAGCTAATTTTAATTAGATTGTGATTGGTGGACATGAGCTCCAACTGGCTGGTGTTAGATCCACATGTAATAGTGGAGCTAATTTTAATTAGATTGTGATTGGTGGACATGAGCTCCAACTGGCTGGTGTTAGATCCACATGTAATAGTGGAGCTAATTTTAATTAGTTTGTGATTGGTGGACATGTGCTCCAACTGGCTGGTGTTAGATCCACATGTAATAGTGGAGCTAATTTTAATTAGATTGTGATTGGTGGACATGAGCTCCAACTGGCTGGTGTTAGATCCACATGTAATAGTGGAGCTAATTTTAATTAGTTTGTGATTGGTGGACATGAGCTCCAACTGGCTGCTGTTAGATCCACATGTAATAGTGGAGCTAATTTTAATTAGTTTGTAATTGGTGGACATGTGCTCCAACTGGCTGCTGTTAGATCCACATGTAATAGTGGAGCTAATAGATGGAGCTAATTTGTTAGATCCAATTAGTGGAGCTAATTTTAATTAGATTGGGTGGACATGAGCTCCAACTGGCTGGTGTTAGATCCACATGTAATAGTGGAGCTAATTTTAATTAGATTGTGATTGGTGGACACGAGCTTCAACTGGCTGGTGTTAGATCCACATGTAATAGTGGAGCTAATTTTAATTAGATTGGGCTATGTCCAGCCCAATCAAGAAACTATATACTGATGGAAAGAAATAAAAGATCACAAATAGTAACGGTAAATTTTGACTGCGTTCAAAACACTCATACACATCATCAAGAAGATAACTGTGTTAGGTAGTCCAATTCCACTACTGACATTGAATCCCACATCACATCTCTTCATTTCAATACAGACATATATCTAGTAGTGAACTAAATTTGCTCTCACATTCCACATGTTCTCTTATTATTGGACATTCTTAAACACGAGACGATTTGCACATTATTATGGTGTCCAAGATTTAAACCAGTTACGAACTTTTAGTTGGTTGGAGACCATGTCAGTGGCGGATCCAGAAAATCCATTTGCAGGCGGGGGGGGGGGGGGGGGGGGGGGGGGGGGCTGTGACATGAGGTGGAATGCCAATGGAACTTTGGGGGAGGTTAGGAAGGGGATCGTAAAAAAAGAAAAGAAAATTAAGATATAATAAAATTATAACTATCGCAAAATTTAGATCCGCCTCTGCATGTTATTTTATTAGGGACTTTTGTTCAGCGAGTATACATTTGCACTAACACCGGTCGTACCAACAATGCATGAACATAAACATGCGCTGTCTATATATAAGGAAAGGACGAAAATGTTTTATTTAATGACGCACTCAACACATTTTATTTACGGTTATATAGGCTAGTCCGTTGGTGTGAAAAAGGGAACCGATGAATTGGCATATATAACTATAATGAATAATTTAAAAATTCGTATTAAAATATATAATTAGGCCTATGGTTTAAACCCAGCTCAAATGCCATTAAGAAAAAAACAACAAAAAAACTGTAAATATTAATAATTAAAAAAATCTTTACAAATTATTATTAGATAGCATAGGCTAAATCTTATTTTACAATGCAGGTATAAGGACATGTGATGGAACAGCCAACATAGAACACGCACGGTTCTACCTTTTAGTCTGTGTACTGAATTAACGATTACTTCGATAGCAATGCAGCTAAGGCTGTTCTAGCATTTTGTCTTCATCCCTTTATTAAAAAACGATATTAATGTATATAATTTGATGGTAACTAATTTAAGAAATTTTTATTTACTTAAAATGTACATAATGTTGTGGGGTTTTTATTTTTTATTTTGTTATTTATATGTTAAATTTTTTTTTTAGTTGGTATGGGTTTAAAACTCAGTGATATGTTTTAACATTATTCATTATGGAGATATAAGCCAATTCATCGGTTCTCTTTTCACGCAAACGGACAATACGTTTATGTTATCTCTTCTCATACTAGAATAAATACCCCAAAAAAGCAAAAAAAAAAAAAAGCAAAAAAAGAGAAAAGCAACCCCCCCCCCCCCCCCCAATCCCACCCTAGTCAGTCTTCCAAAAACTGACGAGGATGTCATTAAGGAAATGAAAAACTGGAAGTCAAACTATGAACACATTGGTTATTTTTAGCAACGTTTCCCGTTTGCCTGCAGTCAGATGACGGTTGATTTGTTCACCTTTTGAAAGTTAGTTTTGTTTACAAACACCACTAGATCACATTGATTAATTAATAATCGGCTATTGGATGTCAAACATATGGTAATTTTGACACAGTCATAGAGAGGAAACCCGCTACAATTTTTCCATCAGTAACAAAGAATCGTTTATATGCACCATCCCACAGACAGGATAACACATACCACGGACTCTGATATACCAGTCGTGGTGCACTGACTGGAACGAGAAATAGCCCAATGGGCATTTCCCCGTTTCAATGCAACATACTATTGTAGATTAACTAAACTTAGGGGACAGATCCTAGTTTCAGCCCATGAAAATGCACACTAAGTTTAATTAATCTACAAACCTGTAACACATTTGAATAAAGTTACAATTGAGCGAAACATGAGTTTGTGACTTTGAAATGGTGAAATACCCTCTAAAAATAGACTAAAATTCGACTCCATAACTTTTACTTCTCAGACGTTTTAAATATATGAAAAATGCATTTTGTAATACTACAAACATCAGAATGACCAAAACACTTCGAATGTATGGAAATGGATAATGTAAGCAATAAAATCTAAGTAAAGTGTTATTTCAGTTGTCAAAAACGGCTATAATCGTAAAAAAATATGCCTTGGTGTTTAAAAACTTGGGTATGTCTCTTTAAGTGTTCATTTTTACGAGGTGAAACTAGAATCTGTGACTTGAACTTGTTATCAACGAGTGTCCAGAATATACTCCATGTCCTCAATATACCTTTGTCTTGGTTCACTTTCAATCTTTACAAATTATTTCATTTCAACTTAACTTTTTCGTGCTTATATTCAATTAAGGTTCAAACACGCTGTCCTGGGTACACACATGTCAGCTATCTGGGCTGTCTGTCCAGGACAGTGGGTTAGTTGTTGGTTGTTAGTGGTTAGTGAGCGAGAAGAGGGTGTAGTGATCTTACACCTACCCAATGACTCGTTAAAACTCGCTCTGTACCAGGCTGCGAACCCAATACCTACCAGCCTGTAGTCCGATGGCTTAACCATGACACCACCGAACCATTGAGAGTACTACTAAAGCAATACATGTCCTCTGCCGGGTCCAACAAATGTCCGTATCTCTTAAATTCAAGGGTCATAACTCTGTGAAAAATACGTAAAACGCCATGAAAGTTAAACTTGATCAGTAACAGTACATGATAAAGCTGTATACAACATTCCTTCTCAGTATATGTAGGCATTCAAAAAAAAAAAAATAAAAAAAAAAAAAAAAAAAAAAAATAAAAAAAAATTAAAGGGCCATAACTCTGAAAAATTGCTAAATTGCCTTGAAAGTCAAATTGATAAACCTATACTCATCATTTTAGCTCAGTATTTCAAGACATTTAAAAACATCCGCAAAACTATTTGTGGGATAGACGGGCGGATGGGCAGACAGACAGACAGACAGACAGACAGACAGACGGACCAGTAGATGAATAATAATTTCAAGACTAATCTTAGTTATAACAACCTATTAAAATGACCTGGCCTTTTTTCACGTTAGTCAGGCGGATAAGAACGAAGATTGTGCACTTTGTGATATAATTGTGCTACTGTGCATGCATATAGTACTTGGGTCCCTGAATATTTTCAGATATAGTGTCATCTGAACAGCACACCTTGGGTGTCTGCAGCGCCACCTAGTGATAAAGCGTATTTGTCATGATGCCAATATTAACGTTTTTGACGTAGTGTCTCTAACCTTTTCCCCCAAATATATTATATTCATGATATATTCATGATTACCCGATAACTGGATTTAGGAAATGTTAAATAATAGTAATCTAAAACATATAGCACAGAATTGGCACAAATGTTTACAATTTGACTTTCGGTTACATATGTAATGTCTAACACATCACATATAGTTTGATCCAAATGGTCTTTTTAGAATTTAGACTACCAACCCCCCCCACCCCACCCCCCCCCCCCCCCAAAAACAAAAAACCTCAGCCCCCCCCCCAAAACAAAAAAAAAAAACCTCAGCACACTCAGTGTTACATACTGTATTAATTTTACTCTAGTTTTTGGTTTCATATCTACAACAGTTTAGGCTATTCAATTGGCACTATATCTGAAAATCCGTTACCCAAGGACGATGTCGTTATCCGCCTCACTACAGAGGGAAATAATATATATATATTTCCAAGAATTCTCAATAGTCAGACTTCAAAATAGAGCAATTGTCTCCCCTCCACGTCATTATTTCACATGCTGCTTAGTCACTCTTCCAAATAGTGACAAGCATGTCATACAGGAAATAGAAATATCAGCACGTACGAAACTTCCATTCCAGATGATGAAGGAAGGAAATGTTTTATTTAACGATGCACTCAACACATTTTACTTACGGTTATTTGGCATCAGACATATGGTTAAGGACCACACAGGTATTGAGAGAGGAAACCCGCTGTAGCCACTACATTGGCTACTCTTTTCGATTAGCAGCAAGGGATCTTTTATATGCACCATCCCACAGACAAAATAGTACATACCACGGCCTTTAGTACACCAGCTGTGGAGCACTGGCTAGAATGAGAAATGGCCGACAGATGATATTTATAATGAACATATTGCTTTATTTTATATTAATTTATTTTGGTATTACTATTTGCCTTTTTAGCTATTTTCTGTATTTAATGTTAAAAGCAATTTTCATTTCCACATATTTTTCTGCGCGTTACAAAATATCTTAATAAAAATTTGCAATGGTCACGGAGTGTCAATTTCACTAAGACTGCATTTGAAAGTGTCCTAAATTGTAAATAAGATTTTAAAAAAGGGACATTGACTAAAACTAAGCAAAAGATGAAATATTTTTATTAAACTTTCTTCTTCTTTTTTATTTTGACGCTAAATTTCTGTTGTGATTTAAACAGATTAGTTGCAACTTCTGGTTTAGAGAAATGGGAAAAAATCGTGAAAAAATCTATTGAATCCAACATTTAACATGCTATCAACAATAAAGTCCAGAATATCTCGTCATTCTCAATATATTGTTTATATTTATATCTTTGCTAAAAAAAACGAAAGAAAAAAAAACAAAACATTAAAATTAAAGGGACATTCCTGAGTTTGCTGCAATGTTAGATCATTCCGAGTAATAAAATATTTCTACGATTAAACTTACATATTAAATATATTTTCTTGTTTAGAATATCAGTGTCTGTATATTCAATGTGTTTCTCGTCGTCTTAATACTTTGTAAGAAGCCCAAACTGGATTTTGTCTTCAAATAATTCCATACGTACGAAAATAATATATTTTAGGAACTAAAATGAAATTTAACCTAGTAGAAATATTAGAACGATCAGAAACACGTTTAATATATTTGATATGTAATTACAATCGTTAAAAAGTCTCTTTTAGTCAATAACATATTAAAAAGTGAATCAACCTAAGGAATGAATGTCCCTTTAAAAAAAAAGAAAAAAAAAAAAAAAAAAAAAAAAAAAAAGAGAAGAAAATCAACGACGGGCGAGGGGTTTTCCCCCAAATTAAATGTCGTAAAAGATTGTTGCAAGTTTTGTTTAGTACTGTTGAACTTTGACATGATACGTTTCATTTTAACCATAGGCGTACACGGGCTCCCATTTGTGTGTGTGTGTGTGGGCGGGGGGGGGGGGGAGACTGATTTTTGACCGAATTAAACAAAAGTACCCGAATTTGGATTACGTTTATTTACTGCCAAACAGCTATATAGGGTTGCAACCAATCGCCACGCATTTTTACATAAATTACAACTAATATTGTGGGTAGAACAATGAAAATGCATGGTGAATAAGTGTTCAGACCAGCTCATTTTTTCTCTCCGAATTTCTCTACTGTCTTTGCCCGAATTTGAGGATTTTCTCCAGGACGGACAGTTGCCCCTCTGCCCCCCCTCACTCCCCCCGTCTCGTACGCTTATGACTTTAACTCCCACTTTATACTCCTATGTTCATACTTCAAAACAGAACCAGGAGCGGGTGCAGTAATATAATCGGAGGTAGGGGGGTGTGTGTGTGTGTGTGTGTGGGGGGGGGGGGGGGGTTGTCACTCTAGCGAGCAAAGAGCAAAAAAAAATTTACCGGTCAAATCTATTAAAAAAAGAAGTTAAATATGCTGGAGCAGGTACGAGTTTCGAGCCCCGAAACCCTCCACCTGCACAGGTGCCTGAAAACAGTTGTTTTTAAGGAGTAGCTGAAGGCGAGGTCACACCATACCATTTTTTAAATTATTGGGTTTTTAAAAAATTAAAGTTCGTTTTATTTAACGACACCACTGAAGTACATTAATCTATTAATTTATTGGGTGTCAAAGACTATTGATAACAATGAAAAGAGTTCTAGAGAAGAGACCCGCTACATATTTCCGTTAGTAGAAAGGGATGTTTTATATGCAATTTCCCCACAGACAGGAAAGCACATACCACAGCCGTTTGATCAGTTGTAAAGTACTGGTTGGAACGAGAAAAAACCCAATCAGCTGAATGGATCCACCAATGTGGTTAGATCCTGCGACGCAAGCACATCAAGCGAGCACTCAACACACATGCTATGACAACAAACAATAATTGTAACAAGACAACAAATACCATTTCATATGCAATTCCGTATGAGGCACTCATTTTGTGTGGAGTCGCCTTTAGTCATTTTTGTCAACAAAAAAAAGAAAAAAAAAGAGTTTGTTTTGTTTAACAACACCACTAGAGCACACTGATTTATTTGAAACATTTGGTAATTCTTAAATATAGTTTCATCAGTAGCAAGGTATCTTTTATATGCACCATCCCACAGACAGGATAGCACATACCACAGCCTTTGATATACCAGTCGTGGTGCACTGACTGGAACAAGAAATAGCCCAATGGGTCCACTGATGGGGATCTATCCTAGATCCGACCGCACATCAGGTGAGCAATTTACCACTGGGCTACATCCCACCTGTATAATAAATAAGACACAAAACGTATTGAAACATTTATGAACAAGAAAATGGCTTTTACAAAACTGTAAACATTATGAGGAGTAAACATACAAACAAATATTGAACAATAAGTTATGGCAGTGAACTTTAAATATTTTCTTAAAGACAAATGTTAGTTAAACTTTGTGTTTTTTTAACCACACCATTAGAGCACACTGTTTTCTTAATCACAAATGGATGTCAAACATATAGTCTTAAAGAGGAAACCTGCTACATTTTTCAATTAGTAGCAAGGGATCTTTTATATGCACATTCCTAGACAGGATAGCACATACCAGCCAAGGAGCGAGCACTGGTTGCGATGAGGAAAAAATAATAATCAAAGTATGGGTCTACCGAGGTTCGATCCTGCGGTGCAAGCACCTCAAGCGTGTGCTCTCATTGCTTTCCTTAGTGAACACAAAATATTGATATGTCTTTATTGCTGGTAAATGGGTTCGGATCCCAGTCGAGGCATGGGCTTTTTAATCCAGATACCGACTCTAAACCCTGAGTGAGTGCTCCGCAAGGCTCATTGGGTAGGTGTAAGCCACTTGCACCAACCAGTGATCCATAACTGGTTCAACAAAGGCCATGGTTTGTGCTATCCTGCCTGTGGGAAGCGCAAATAAAAAATCCCTTGCTGCTAATCGGAAAGAGTAGCCCATGAAGTGGCGACAGCGGGTTTCCTCTGTGTGGTCCTTAACCATATGTCTGACGCCATATAACCGTAAATAAAATGTGTTGAGTGCATCGTTAAATAAAACATTTCTTCTTTATTGCTGGTAAAAAAAAAGTTTTAATGTTTGTTTTGTTTAGCGACACTACTAAAGCCCATTGATTTGTTTACCATTGGCTATTGAATGGCAAACATTGGTAATTCTGACAGTAAATTTTGACAGTCTTACAGAGGAAACCCAGTACATTTCCCCACTATATGCACTATCACAGACAGGATAGTACATACCATGGCCTTTGATATACCAGTCGTGGTGCATTCTCTGGAATGAGAAATGGCCCAATGGGCCCACCAATGGGGACTGATCCCAGACTGACTGCGCGTCAAGTCAAACTACTATATGACTGGTCTACTTCCCGTCCCTTCATGGCTGGTAAATGAACAGCATATTTCATGTCAGATGGCTGATGGTCAGATGTGGTCACAAAATTAAGGGAACTTGGATCAAAAGGAGGTAGCTGTCACATGGTCCAAACAGGACGCCCATAATACTACGGGAGAGTTGACATTGTATTAGGTTGTTAAGATTCATGGGACAATGGGTGGAGGAAGAGTGTAGGGGGGGGAAGTGGGGAGTTCCACAGGCCAAAGGTACGCCTAGGTATGCAGGAACATGTGTAGAAATTTTAGCAGTGGGGTTTGGGGTGTGTGTGTGTGTGTGTGTGTGTGTGTCTGTCTGTCTGTCTGTCTCTCTCGGTCTCTGTGTGTGTGTCTATGTGTCTGTGTGTGTGAGTGTGAGTGTATGTATGTGTGTGTATGTGTATGTGTCTGTCTCTCTGTGTGTGTGTGTGTGTGTGTGTGTGTGTGTGTGTGTGTCTAGATTGTGGAAAGCAAAGTTTACAGGGAAGTCGAGTAAACTCCCTGGGAAAATAAATTGAAAGAACAAACAAACAATTTGTTTACGCACTTGGTTTGAAAAGAAATGGTGGATTCTAATATCGGTTTTCAAACGTATACACAATGAAACCCTCAAAATCGTATTTTCTGTCAACGGGAATTCTCTGAAAACGTCTTTTTTAAATATCCATGCAGACGACAACCTCTCTAAACCAAGGGAGCGGGATGTAGTCCAGTGGTAGAGCACTTGCTTGATGCACAGTCGGTCTAAGACCAATCCAGTCAGTGTAAGATTTATTTGTGAGTCATATACAGAAAATATAAAGCCCTGTTAAGATCTTTAAATGCATAATGAATTATGTGTGGTGTTCTAATTTTCAAATAGGAACGGGACGTAGCCCAGTGGTAAAGCGCTCGCTTGATGCATGGTCGGTCTGGGATCAATCCCCATCAGTGGACCCATTGGGCTATTTCTCGTTCCAGCCAGTGCACCACGACTGGTACCTCAAAGAACATGGTATGTGCTGTCATGTCTTTGGGATGGTTCATATAAAAGATACTTTGCTACTAATGGAAAAATGTGGCGTGTTTCCTTTTTAAGACTATATGTCAAAATTACCACATGTTTGACATCCAACAGTCGTTGATTAATAAATCAATGTGCTTTAGTGGTGTTGTTGAATAAATAACAAAACTTTAAACTTTACCTAACTAAAGCAGTGGTATGGATTATCAGGGCAGCAGGTACACATTAAGGGGCAGCAGGGCAGACCATAAAAGGGAAGGGTACACTGCTTTCCCTCAAAAGTTTTGTTTTGTTTAACGACACCACTGGAGCACATTAACTGATTATTGGCTATTGGATGTCAAACATTTGACTTGTAGTCAATAGAGGAAACGAGCTAAATATGTTTTTTAATGCAACAAGGGATCTTTTACATGCACTTTCCCAGACAGGAAAGCACATACCATGGCCTTTGTTCAGTTGTGGTGCACTGGTTGGAATGAGAAAAAACACAATCAGCTGAATTGATCCTCTGAGGTGATTTGATCCTGCGATGCAAGCACCCCAAGCGAGCACTCAACCGACTGAAGCTAAATCCTGTCCCCACTGGTTTCCATTGAGCATTAGGGGAAAACTTTTATAAACTTGAACGTTAGTAATAGTGTTTATTACAAGTGAAATGACCACGCCTTACTCTCTGGAGACAAACAAACATCTCATCTACCTGAAACATCAATGAAAAGTTTGTTCTGTTTAACCACACCACTAGAGCACATTGATTTATTAATCTTCGGCTACTGGATGTCAAACATTTGGTAATTTTGACATTTATTCTTAGAGAGGATACCCATAACATTTTTCATTCATAGCAAAAGATCTTTTATACGTACCATACAGACAGGATAGCACATACCACGGCCTTTGATATACCAATCGTGGTGCACTCTCTGGAACGAGAAATAGGCCAATGGGTCCACTGACGGGGTTTGATCCACTTAAAATAAGTACTGGTGTATATTGCCAGCCATATAGGAGTACAGCTATTCTCACTGAATAGAGATATTCAAATAACCCACCCCACCTTCAAGCAAATTTTGTATTATTTTTTTAAATGTATTTCCCAGCGGAGCATGACCTGAATTCCCCCCCCCCCCCCCCAAAATGTTAGCTCACTACTCTAGACCACCCCCCAACAACATTTCCTGCAAACGGACCAGCGTCACCAAGTGTCACCAATTGTTTCTTCTTCTTTGACCGCCGATCAAATGCAAGGCTATTCTTTTCAGAAACAGACATACATTCTTTTTCCCACTTGAAATAAGTACTAGTATTCATTGTAGGGGTGTCACAAGATTTACTGATGTATCAATTTATCATGATACTACTGTAGAGGCACTGATTTTCCCGTTTCAGATTTTTACCTTTTCCGTTTTATAATGTTACAAATTCCGTTTTTTTCCTGTTTCAGTATTAAACAAATTCTGTTTTTGCTTCACTCACACACACACACACACACACACACACACACACACACACACACACACACACCTACCCACACACACACACAAACACACACCGCAATTAATTGCATTTGCTCGTATAAAAGAAATAAATATGCAATGAGGCAAAACATGTCAGTAGTTTGTATTTATTTTTGGTTTAAATTTAAACAAGTAACTTATCAGGAAAGTGAACTTGCACAAACTCTTGCATCTGGGGTTATCTTTTGAACGGGCAAAGTGCGACGTCGTTTGGCAGACAGCATTTTGTAATTTTGAAAAAAACACGGGAATTTAACTTGTGAATACGCCACAACACAGACTTTGGACATTTTCGGTTTTCTTTACGATATGATCGGGAAAATAATTACAAACGATCACACTATAAACCACTTCCCTTGTATAATTTATTTTGAACAAAGCCTGACATACAATATGCAATTACTGCATTCCTTTGTGAGATCGGAAATATGGCAATGCCGCAAATGTTAAAAATTAATAAGCAAACATAACATAATATATCTTTCACGTGAGTAAATATCGAGCTCACAATGTTCGGTTTTTCCTGTTAAATCGCAGAGAATAAGCGAAGAAAACACGACTGGTAAAACGTCTATATACTTTACATTAAACATTTGGCGTAACATACAAAGGTACTAGTGTCATAGCGTAGCACAGGCAGATGTCGGTGTCCATAGTTTCTAGTTGGAAAAATTAATTTTAATTAATCAAATGCGCTATTTAAAGTTAAATAATGTTTTGAAAAAAAATCTGGAATTCCGTTTCAGATAGGTATTTCCGCGATTCCGCGATTGCGGAAAATCGGTGCCTCTACTACTGCTGCTGATAAGCAACACGATTCTGTTGCCTGTGTATGGATTCCTACTGTAATTCTGTATCGATTTACCAACATCAATTTGTACCAACATATACTTATTGACAGGTTATGTCCTTCAAGATATATATCATATCATTGTGCGTATCGTATTGTGGGCTATGTATCATATCGTGGGCTATATATCGTATCATATCGTGGGCTATATACCATAATGCAACTGATGTCACTGTTCGTTCGTTCTTCTTTCACTCACATTGTGTCAACTGATGTCACTGTTTGTTCGTTCTTCTTTCACTTCCATTGTGTCAACTGATGTCAGTTTGTTCTTCTTTCACTCCTATTGTCAACTGATGTCACTGTTCATTTGTTCTTCTCTCACTCCCATGTACTTGTT
Organism: Gigantopelta aegis; assembly: GCF_016097555.1. NCBI lineage: Eukaryota > Metazoa > Mollusca > Gastropoda > Neomphalida > Peltospiridae > Gigantopelta > Gigantopelta aegis. Next base: position 30,961,072 of record NC_054709.1, on the reverse strand, counting down.
GGTGATGAAGTCTGCGTGAGCTAGAGTGGACAGACCTTCATGGACATCTGCCACAGAAATTGAGTCAATGTTTCTGAAAATGGAGAAGAAAAAAAAAAAAGATAAAAAAAAGAAGTTTTGTTTAATGACACCACTAGAGCACATGATTTATTATCATCGGCTATTGGATGCAAGACATCTGGTAATTTTGATTTAGTCTTAGAGAAGAAACCCGCTACATTTTACCATAATAAGCAAAGGATCTTTTTTTTGTTTAATGACACCACTAGAGCACATGATTTATTATCATCGGCTATTGGATGCAAGATATCTGGTAATTTTAATTTAGTCTTAGAGAAGAAACCCGCTACATTTTACCATAATAAGCAAGGGATCTTTTTTTTGTTTAATGACACCACTGGAGCACATTGATTTAGTAATCATCGGCTACTGGATGTAAGACGTCTGGTAATTCTGACTTATAGTCTTAAAGAAGAAACCCGCTACATTTTTCCATTAGAAGGGATCTAAAAAAAAGAAGTTTTCTTTGTTTAACGACACCACTAGAGCAAATTGATTTATTAATCATTCGCTATTGGATGAAAGACATTTGGAAATTTTTACTTATAGTCTTAGAGTCTTAGAGAAGAAACCTGCTACATTTTTCCATCAGAAGCAAGGGATCTTTTATGTGCACTAACCAAAGACAGGATAGCACATAGCCTTTAATATATCAGTTGTGGCGCACTGGCGGGAATCGATCCTAGACCAACCACACATCAGGCAAGTGTTTACCACTAAATTATTTCCCGTCCCCACAGTCAGTAGAATGTTCACTTGAGATACTTCTGTTGTTGGATCGAATCCCCTCAGCTGACTCATTCTGACTGGACTTTTTCTTCTCCCAATCATTGTTAAGTTCAAGTTTGTTTTGTTTAACGACACCACTAGAGCACATTGATTTATTAATCATCGGCTACTGGATGTCACACATATGGTAATTTCAACATGTAGTCTTAGAAAGGAGACCTGCTACATTTTTTCCATTAGTAGCAAGGGATATTTTATATGTACCATCCTACAGACAAGATAGCACATACCACAACCTTTAATATACCAGTCATGGTGCACTGGCTGCAATGAGAAATAGCCCAGTGTGGAACAGACAAGGATCGATCCCAGACTGATTGCGCATCAACCAAGTGATTTACCATTGGGCTACATCCCGCCACTCCCAACCATTGCCTCATGACTAGTATATCAAAAGCTATGGTATGTGCTATCCTGTCTGTGGGAAAGTGCAAATAAAGGATTGTGTCCTCTAAAGACAATGTATCACAATGACAAAATGTTTCACATCCAATAGTTGATGATTAATCAGTCTACTTCAAGAAAGCTTTAAAAGTAAAGTTTGTTTATTTAACGACACCACTAGAGCACAATGATTTTTTATCTTATCATCGGCTATTGGACGTCAAACATATGGTCATTCTGACACTGTTTTTTAGAGGAAACCTGCTGTCACCACATAGGCTACTCTTTTACAACAGGCAGCAAGGGATCTTTTATTTGCGCTTCCCACAGGCAGGATAGCACAAACCATGGCCTTTGTTGAACCAGTTATGGATCACTGGTCGGTGCAAGTGGTTTACACCTATCCATTGAGCCTTGCGGAGCACTCACTCAGGGTTTGGAGTCAGTATCTGGATTAAAAATCCCATGCCTCGACTGCGATCCGAACCCAGTACCTACCAGCCTGTAGACCGATGGCCTAACCATGACGCCACCGAGGCCGTTACCTTCAAGAATGCTTTAACTCTCCTAAACATATATATTATTGCTAACCACTGATGGAGGTCCTGCACTTACACATGTAGTATTAGTTATTAGGCAGTAAATATTATTTTAGGTTATCGCAGCTTTCTTGTCATTAAATAAGTATAAAACTAAAAGAGAAAAGTTTTATCTGGGTAAAAAATGTAAGCAATTTTATTTCATCTTGTACCACCGTGTCAAGTAGCCTTGTGCTTGAAACATGTATGGGGTATCTGTAAAAAAAAAAAGAAAGGCACTTGAATTTTGTGTGGAACTAGGGTAGTCATAGACACTACACGTTATCTCAAAAATGAGCAGCTTGGCCCCCTATTTTTTTCTGATTCACTTTAAGGTTGAGGGGTGGTAGTATTTATATCTGTTGTGTTTATGTTGATTGAGATGCTGCAGGTAAGAGTTTTAGCCAGATATGTTACTATTGTCGTCTATCGGATTTGATCTGGTAGTATACAGCCTAGAAGCCCTAATACAGGCAAGTGTTACCTGTCTTTCGTAGACTTGCAGTGGAACGCCTGGCGAACAATGTCTTCCATAAAACACTTCATAACCTGCAACACAAAGAATATTTCGAAACCCTTTCAACACAACTTGATTAGCAACTTGTATAAACTCGACACTGAGTGTATCAACTTTCCTTTTTTGGAATATTTCGTCTCAACTTGAATTTCAGTGCAATTGCTCACATGTAATGGTCTGGGCCCCCGTTTCACAAAACATCAAAAGCCTAGGTTTGCACGTAAACGTAAATCTACGACTAAATCACAATTCGTATTACTGCTAACAGTACAACTAATATAGTTTGACAAACGCATATTTCAATCTGTTTTGTCCTTAAAACGTTCCATCTTCTGCAGTGAAATAATCTACTGCGTGAAATAGATGCCAAACACATGTAAACCTATGACTGGTGTAACTGACAGCAGCAGATGTAAACTTACGATGTTTTGTGAAATGGACCCCAGGTTTGAACTTCCCAACTGCCAGTGAAATAACACATATCACTGATTGTACTCTAAGGAATAGCGTCTCCACAAGTACTCGGGCACGGGCCGAGTCCAGCATGTTCAAATCCTTTCACAGGACTAAAGTACCGGTGCAAGGACGTCCCCTCTCATTTAATTATATTTATTTACGTCAATTTATTATATACGCTTTCTGCCGGTTACATTATAACACTATGAGACATGCAGAGGGAAAACAAAGTCTAATGTAATGATCAGTAATGTACCATAGTGAATCAGTTATATATAGTACAATACAGTATTTGTAACTACTTTAGTCGGCCGATTACATACATGATCCAAAAATCGATATCATTTGAGACATTTCAAATGGTTGTGTGCATTAAAATAACACACCAATCGAAGTATCTAGATTGTTTTGGCAAGCATCTCAATTGTTTTTGCCAAATCACTGCCGGCACTAACATCAGCGATGATGAGTTCCGAACGGTACCAAAAATTAATACAGAATTCACAATGATCAATCGGACAACTTCGTAAATAACGACATGTTCCGACTGCACAATAATGTCAACAAATTCCATTGGTTTTTGCTGTTTGGACCACTGAAAATGTGACACAAAACCAGCATTAACATTTGCATATGGTCAAATACAACATAGTTTATCCCCTAATTTAGAAATAATTAATCTGTCACAGCTCATGCGGGACAGCACTTACCCCAAAGATGATCTCCTCTGATGCAGAACCATACACACCATCTTCAATCTCAATGGGCTGGAAATGAACTCCTATCTGAAGATTTAAAAAAAAGACGTTTGGTTTGTTTAATACCACTAGAGCACACTGATTAATTAATCATCAGCTATTAGATTGTTCCTAATGCAGCAAGAGATCTTTTATATGTACTTTCGCACAGACAGGATAGCACATACCATGGTCTTTGTCCAGTTGTGATGCCATATGAACCAGTGCCCCACGACTGGTATATTAAAGGTCATGATATGTGTTGTGCTGTCCTGTATGTGGGAAAGTGTATGTAAGAGATCCCTTGCTGCCAATGGAAAAATGCTAAACTGCCCCGATATCATAAAATACATGTATGCAGAGTTCCCAGCTCTTTCTAAGTGGCTATGATAAAGAAGGGAAGAAACGGTTTATTTGATGATACACTACACACGTTTATTCATGGTAAGTCTCATACACCAATGCAACCAGCGAAAATGCATTTTCGGCCTTGCAAAGAGTAAAAACCTATGTATCAGTATGTCGCAGAAAAGGTTAAATCACCTGATGCTTTTGCATGTACACAAGGACAGATTGGACAGCTTGGATATGAAATCTGAAGGCAATGCATTTTGCTGTGGTCACGACAAGAGTGTTCAACTTTGGCAACTTTTGAGGAGTGGTAATGCAAAAAAAAACCAACCCACAAATGGCATATATGAGACATCATCGGAGACACACCCTCATTAAAAAAAACACCCCAAAATAAAACAAAAAAAGAAGTGCCTTCCAGTGGTGTGGCCTGAATGTATTTATAAACTTTCAGAAAAGAGTTTTTTAAATGTAACTAAATGCTCCTTAATGTTTAAATATATAATTTGCATTTCTTTTTATTTAAAATAGAAACACATTTTATCACAATCAAATATTATTTATAATGTCCAGAAGCCATTAAAATTGTTTTCCCAGTATCTACATTTCAAAATTTTCACGGGGGAGCATGCCCCACGGACCCCACTAGCAAATTGGGGCCACTTCGTGACCATCAACATCGCTAGTCCACCGCCCCAATTGTTCCAGCAACCCTGAACAAACCTTTTGATCTATTTCCTGCACGAACATGGCTTGGTCGGAGAGAGGTAGGTAGAGAGGATCGGTGTGTGAAATGGGTTCCTTCTTCACTTCCAACTTTATCTTCACCTTGGGCTGATCTACAAACAGTGACAACCGACAAACTTTAACCTGCTGGATACTACAGGCGAGATATATCTCGCCCGACGTCACGCAAATCGACATACTATACACTGTATACAGTCAGGGCTAGCTATGGGTGAGCAGAAAATTCTCTTAACTCATCCATTAAACCCAGTTATTTTCTAGCAAAACATAAATTATTACATGAAATTATTAGTGCCCGAGCTACATGAAGCTCTGGCAGTGTATTCCCCAATTCATATTTCCCGCCATTTTGAACACGGCACTCAAGGGAAATAATAACAGAACAGGAAATATATTAATTGGTGTCGTGGATGAGCCATCAGACATAAGACTGCTAGGTACAGGGTTTGCAGCCTGGTACCGGCTCCCACCCAGAGCGAGTTTACCGACTCGATGGGTAGGTGTAAGACCACTGCATCCTCTTCTTTCTCACTAACCCACTGTCCTGGACAGACAGCCCAGATAGCCGAGGTCTGGGCCCTCGACAGCATGCTTTAACCTTTATTATACAGATATGACATACCAACTGAAAGGATTTCTATTTCTTCTTCTGTACTGCTTGCATCCCCGACCACCTTTATTATATAGATATGACATACCAACTGAAAGAATTTCTATTTCTTCTTCTGTACTGCTTACACCCCCCCCCCCCCCCCCTTTATTATATAGATATGACATACCAACTGAAAGGATTTCTATTTCTTCTTCTGTACTGCTTGCATCCCTGACCCCCTTTATTATGCAGATATGACATACCAACTGAAAGGATTTCTATTTCTTCTTCTGTACTGCTTACATCCCCCACCCACCTTTATTATATAGACATGACATACCAACTGAAAGGATTTCTATTTCTTCTTCTGTACTGCTTACATCCCTGACCCCCTTTATTATATAGATATGACATACCAACTGAAAGGATTTCTATTTCTTCTTCTGTACTGCTTACATCCCTGACCCCCTTTATTATATAGATATGACATACCAACTGAAAGGATTTCTATTTCTTCTGTACTGCTTACATCCCTGACCCCCTTTATTATATAGACATGACATACCAACTGAAAGGATTTCTATTTCTTCTTCTGTACTGCTTACACCCCCCACCCCTTTATTATATAGATATGACATACCAACTGAAAGGATTTCTATTTCTTCTTCTGTACTGCTTTCATCCCTGACCCCCTTTATTATACAGATATGACATACCAACTGAAAGGATTTCTATTTCTTCTGTACTGCTTGCATCCCCGACCCCCTTTATTATATAGACATGACATACCAACTGAAAGGATTTCTATTTCTTCTTCTGTACTGCTTGCATCTGTATCGTCCAAACTTTCCGTTACGGCCGTTACCCTGGAAACGAGAGTCCCGGCTTCGGACAGCGAGCAGAGTTTACAGTTAGCTGCGGGTTCCTCCATCTCGGAACTCAGGCTGTCGGGAATTCTCTCCCCTTTGGAACACCCAGATGGAGGTAGGGAAATTTTTTCTAAAATAAAACAAATCGTACATGGTTAAATAAATTAAAATGTCAAAGTAATGTTTATGAAGTAAAATATAACATATCATAGCTAAATGTACAGTACCCCAAACAATCCTGGATAAAGGCTAGGTCTTCAAAAAGGTAGTCGGGGGGTGCGGGGAGGGGTAGATTTCTAGAGCACAGTTAAAGTTTCAAGTTTGATTTGTTTAACGACACCACTAGAGCCAATTGATTTATTAATCATTGGCTATTGGAAGGATGGAAGGAAATGTTTTATTTAATGATGCACTCAACACATTTTATGTAAGGTTATATGATGTCTGACATATGGTTATGGATCACACAAATATTGAGAGAGAAAACCTGCTGTTGCCACTTCATGGGCTACTGTTTTCGATTACCAACAAGGGATCTTTTATATGCACCATCCCACAGACAGGATAGCACATACCACGGCCTTTGTTATACCAGTTGTGGTGCACTGGTTGAACGAGAAATAGCCCAAATGGCCCGTCAACAGGGCTCAACCCTAGACCGACCGCGCAGCAAGCGAGCGCTTTACCACTGGGCTACGTCCAGCCCCCTCGGCTATTGGATGTCAAACATTTGGTAATTTTGACATGTAGCACTTGTTAGAAAGGAAACCCGCTACATTTTTTTTCCGAAGGGGATCGATCCTAGACCGACCGCGTATCTAGCAGACGCTTTGTCACTGGGCTAATGTTTATGTACTAAAATATAACTGATCATAGCTACACGTATGTATAGAAACATTTTAAAGTAATGTTTATGTACTAAAATATAACTGATCATAGCTACACGTATGTATAGAAACATTTTAAAGTAATGTTTATGTACTGAAATATAACTGATCATAGCTACACGTATGTATAGAAACATTTCAAAGTAATGTTTATGTACTAAAATATAACTGATCATAGCTACACGTATGTATAGAAACATTTTAAAGTAATGTTTATGTACTGAAATATAACTGATCATAGCTACACGTATGTACAGAAACATTTCAAAGTAATGTTTATGTACTGAAATATAACTGATCATAGCTACACGTATGTACAGAAACATTTCAAAGTAATGTTTATGTACTGAAATATAACTGATCATAGCTACACGTATGTATAGAAACATTTCAAAGTAATGTTTATGTACTGAAATATAACTTATCATAGCTACACGTATGTATAGAAACATTTTAAACCCACAAAAATCATGGTTAAGAGGATCTTCCAAAAGGAAGTGGGGGTTTGGGGAGATTCCTGTGAACTTTTGATCACAGATAAAGTTAGTTTTGTTTCCTGTTAAAGTTATCTTTGTTAAACGACACCACAAGAGCCCATTGATTTATTAATCATCGGCTACTGGATGTCAAACATTAGATAATTTTTACATATAGTCTTAGAGAGAAAACCCATTACATTTTTCAATAAGTAGCAAGGGATCTTTTATATGCACCATCCCACAGACAGGATAGCACATACCACAGGGGACAATATTGTTCTGTTCGCGTGTTGGTTATGCAAATTTAAAATCACAAGAACCGACAATCAGTTATGTGGGGAACAATTACATTCTAAAATTAAAAGTACCATATATCAGTAATGAAAGTGAAAATCAGTTTATGTTTTAAAGAACCAATGTTCAAGTGCTTTAGGATTAGGTAGGCCTAACTCATTGGTTACTAGAACTATATTCATGTAACCAAACAATCGGTTACCTAAGTAAAACTCATGTGAACTGATTTCCGGTTACCTAAGATTTTGAAATATTGTCCCCTGGATTTACCAGTCGTGGTGCACTGGCTGGAACAAGAAATAAGACATGTGCCCACCAACGGGGATCAATGTTAAACCGACCGCACATCAGGCGAGTGCTGTACTACATCCACCCCCCCCCACCCCACTTCAAAGTACAACAGGCCCAATGCTTATAAAACCTTTAAAAATTAACCTCAAGTCTATTACAACTTCATGACACTTTAGCATCATGGCAATGTGAACGAACTGCATGCATGCAACATTATTAAATTGTTCATTCATTTGTACTTATTTCCGTGCTTCTATCCATGTACGGTTCAAGCACCCTGTCCTGGGCACACACCTCTGCTATCTGGACAGTATGTCCAGGACAGTGGGTTAGTGGTTAGTTTGTTAGAGGTTAGTGAGAAAGAAGTTGGTGTAGGGGTCTGACACCTACCCATTGAGTTGTTAAAACTCACTCTGGGTGGGAGCCAGTACCGGGAGGTGAATCCAGAACCTACCAGCTGTATGTCCGATGTCTCAACCACCTAGGACGATAACATCATTAAACTAGACTTCAATCTCTAATAAGCATGGTCCTTAAACCACAAGTATTCTGAGAACTGCTAAAACAATACATATCCCCTGTCGGGTCCATCAAATTTTTGTATCTCCAAGGGCCATAACTCGGAAGGAAATGTTTTATGTAACGACGCACTCAACACATTTTATTTACGGTTATATGGCGTCGGACCATACAGATATGGAGGGAGGAAACACGCTGTCTCCACTTTATGGGCTACTCTTTTCAATTAGCAGCAAGGGATCTTTTATATTCACCATCCCACAGACAGGATAACACATACCACGGCTTTCGATATACCAGTCGTGATACACTGGTTGAAGTGAGAAATAGCCCAATGGGCCCACTGACAGGTATCCATCCTAGACCGACTGCACATCAAGCGAATGCTTTACCAGTGGGCTATGTACCGCCCCCAGGGGAGGGGGGGGGAGGAGGGAGATAACTCTGGGTTTTTTTGGGGGAGGGTGCATAACTGTCAAAAATGGGTAAATGGACATAAAAGTCAAACTTGATCTAAAGTAATTGACAATGCTGTACACAAATTTTCAACTCAATATCTTGAGTCATTGTGAAAAAAGGTCCAGAAAATTATATGTTGGGCACATGGACAGACGGACAGACAGACAGACAGACAGACAGACAGACAGACAGACAGACAGACAGACAGGAAGCATATAGTGCCCTCCGGGTCTGAACCTGTTGGGGACTAATAAAACCAGTTACCAAGGTAGTGAGGACTGTAAGCATGAAAACGACACCAAGTCATTATCTGCTTCGTTGTCCAGAGTTGCTGCCCTTTAAAGCTGCGATCATCTTGCAAGTGTTTAGTAATGTACCGTCGCACTGTTGACGCTCGTTGCCACTGTAAATAAGGAAATGTTTTCTTGTCTAATCAAATGCTGGGGTTCCATTAAAGATTATCCTAGTAATAAAGTTAAAACCAGATAAAAATTTTAAAATATCAGAACATGACATTTATAATAGAGAGAGAGAGAGAGAGAGAGAGAGAGAGAGAGAGAGAGAGAGAGAGAGAGAGAGAGAGAAACACACAGAGAAATATGCAGACAGAAAGAAAGACGGAGGGAGAGAGAGAGAGAGACAGGGAGGGAGAGAGAGAGAGAGAGAGAGAGAGAGAGAGAGAGAGAGAGAGAGAGAGAGAGAGAGAGAGAGAGAGAGAGAGAGAGAGAGAGAGAGAGAGAGAGAGAGAGAGAGAGAGGGAGGGAGGGAGAGAGAGTGAGAGACAGATAAAGAGAGGGGGTGAGACGACACAAATGAAGCCCAAAGGCGGGTGAAGCTGATCAATCGTAAGACCACACCCAGCCCACTAAGTTATAAAAGTAAATAAGTAGACTCCCACCTCCGATGCCCGTCTCTTGCCGATATTCCACCGCAGCCAGTGTTCTGTCGATTTGGCACAATAGGGATGTGTCACCTGGTCTGTGAAAACAAAGAAAGGAATGCGGCCCTGTAGTAAACTTAATTAGTAGTATGGTTATTAGTATATACATATATATAGTCTTGTTAATATGAATTGTTACGTAGTGCAGTATGTTACGAGTGATCTCACTTGAGTAATCACTGAGATTGTGATGCAGCCAGAAGGGTTTTATGGATTAAAGAATAAAGAAAAGAATAACTGTTCAAACTTTACTTGTGGTATTGTGGTTATTGGTAATAATTAATGTTTCCAATTAAAAAAGCCCAGTCTGTCCACTCATTGTTCAATTAGTACGTCACGTGCACACTAGATTAGTCCTAGAACTCCAAGCCCCGTGCTCATAAAACTTCCACACTCAAGACTCTAATAGTCTGAGAGTTTAACGTCATGGTAACACCATACAAACTGTATGTAGGCATGTGACGTCATTAGAGATTAAGTCTATACTCTAACAGTTTTATAAGCACGGGCCCAGGGCTCGAAATAAGTAAAACATGACCTGCTGTTATATTTTCAAAATAGCAGACCAACTGAAAATATATGGCCTGCTGGAAATGAATATAGCATGTGGTGTGGTTTGGTGTGTGAAAAACTGGGACCTCTGGGGTGTATTTTAATTAAGGATTGTTTATTTCTTTTACGTTCATCGGGGTATGAAAAAAAAAAAAAATCCACAAACTGTGTGAATTGGCAAAGCCTCTTTCACATAAGGTTGCGGATGAAATAACAGACAATACTTATAATTAAATTTGAAACATACTTACTAATAATATCATTAAAAGTTCGTATTTTACTTTGACCAATTGCCGTGGATGAAACGCCCCACCGACTGCAATTTTGAGCCTACCTATGGCAATGTTTTTAAAAGTGACTGCAGCAAATAAATATGACTAAAAGGTTATTTTACTGTATGTAGACATATTTCAAATGTACAAATGTTAAATACTGGCAGATAATGCACACCAGATATATTAATTTTGCTGTTGTTGAGGAGGTTTACCAATGAACAGTAATTTTTATCCAGTGACACAAAAAGTGCCATCGGCGATGCTTCCGATCCACGGCAATTTATACATATATGTATCTCAATGACGGCAATTGCTGTCATTGCCATCGTTAAGTTCGAGCCCTGCGTATGTCTTGATTATTTCCAATTATTCCACCATCATTGTATTGTACTGATTTACTATTTCCTCATGACCATCATTGCATTGTATTGTTTTATTATTTCCTCATGACAATCGTTGTATTGTATTGTTTTACTATACCTATTGGATCTCGGACGACCGGGTGATGCCGTACCGCCGCTCTCACGAGAGACAACATGTCGGAATAATCGCCGAGACTGAAAACACAACACAGGTAAAATCACACACAACACCACATCGATTTATTAAAAATCGGCTGTATTGCAGGCCTTTGAAAATTTGTGATAGTTTAGCAATAGTTTTAAATATTATCATTTCATTAATGTTTCGTTTTATGTGGATTGCACGAAAAATTTAATAACTGGTTACGGTATTAAGATATCGGCTTTATTCTGTAACGGTCGAAAGACGAATCCTGTTTGGCAGAGCCTTGATTCATTCACCATTCTAACCTTCGCACGATAAAGCTGTTATCTTAACCTTCTGACTACTGCAGGCGAGACACCTCACTCAATGTCACGTCAGTTGACATAAAGTACACTGTATACAATGCATTCCCCAATTCATATTTCCTGCTGTTTTGTACACGACACAGATATTGAGAGAGGAAACCCGCTGTCACCACTTCATGGGCTACTCTTTTCTATTAGCAGCAAGGGGTCTTTTATATGCACCATCCCACAGACAGGATAATACATACCACGGCTGTTGCTACACCAGTTGTGGAGCACTGGCTGGAACGAGAAATAGCCCAATGGGTCCACCGATGGGGATCGATTCTAGAGATTAATTGAGAGTATGGCAGCTTCAGGTGGTTTTTTTGTATACTGGAAAACATGTGGGAATTTAGTTGAAAAAGTATTTTCGCTTGAAAACAATGGCAGAACGTTGCAGTCATTTTCAGGAATTGATAGCTAATTGTGACAGCTAATTTGATAATAAACATGACAGCTTTACCAACAACGAAAATCACAAAATATTGGGATATAATATATGAATCGTAGTACGTTTCAAAAAATAAAAAAATAAATTCAGAAGAAAAAAAAGTTATTGGGAATAATGGACATAAATACTGGACATCAGGCAACAAATGCCTGTAAGTAAACACAACTTTTATTCTCTCTTTTTTTGCCTAATTTTAATCAACATTAACTGATCTAAAAAAAAAAAATTAGAAGAAAAAGCACAAAAGTAATACTTACCGATTCAGATATAAACATTATATGTATTTTATGTATTTGTAAAAATTGTAATGGAAAATATGGGAGTAAATGTTATAAATTTGTAACCCCAACGTGGTTTTTGTTAAAAAACTAATCGAGTAGTCAGAAGGTTAAGACAATAACCAGTTATTCTCAATATTTAAACAAATATACACTGACCATTTTAAAAATAGACAATTCTCATCATTGTTACATGTTAACAATTAAAAAAATACACCCTTGAACTGTTATGATTACTGGCTACCAAAAAATGTATACTAAATTACTTTTTTTTTAAAATAAAAAAAAAATAAAAAATCAACTCCTACTTGAGATGAGGAATTTCTTCTCTAATGTCCTTCTCTCGTTCCTTATCCTTCCTCAGAACCAGCAGTTTCTTTTCATCACAGCTGTATGGCAGCTTCAACAGCGACTTTATGTAAGACTGGCTTGGATTGGCTGATGCCGCAGGAATTCCCGTGTTCCGATTGGCTAGAGAATTTGAAACGTTTCCTGCCAAGTTCTTATTGGTGGGTGATATTTTATTGCACTTGGGTGAACCAATCAGCAAGGAGCTCTTTGTACTGACAAAACCGGTGGAGCCTGAGACCGTCTGCTTACCGGGGACTGGTTTCCCAGCCGAACTGTCTCCGACTTTTGATGAGTTTTGTACTCCAGCAAGGGAACCGGAGTTCGTATTTGGCACAACTTTCAAAACAAATGTCTGAGCCCCAATGTTTGCTAAAATGAGCTGAGGAGCTGCGCACGCACTACCATCTTTATTCTGCTTCTGTTCTGGCCTCAGACTACTTTTAGCAGATGATGTGAAATTTGGGCTATTTTTATTATGCACTTCAGTTTTGTTCTGAACCGACAGATTAGAGATCAAAGTACACACGCCTTCCTTTCCTTCGTCACCGATAGGAATCATTTTCAGTCCCTGAGGAGTCACTATAAGACGCACTGACTGGATGGTCGGTGCTACGGCGATGTGGGAGGAATGTACATTAGACACAGGAATGCCACTCCTGTGGGTGGAATTTACAGCACATACTGGTACACCAGTGCTGTGGGTGGAATTCACAGCACATACTGGTGCACCAGTGCTGTGGGTGGAATTCCCAGTGGACGTCGATGCTACACCTATGTGGGTGGAATTTACATCCGATTGTGGAGCACCAATGCTGTAGGTGGAATTCACAGTCAATACAGGAGCAACACTTCTGAGGGTGGGATTTACATCACATACTGGTACACCAGAGCTTTGGGTGGAATTCACAATGGATACTGGTGCTCCACCTCTGTTGATGGAATTCACATCCGACTGCGGTAAAGCACTATAAAGGGAGGAAGTTACTACAGAAGACTTTGAGACGGAATCGGACGTTTTATCACAGGAAGCAGCCATCTGCACGGGAGTCGTTAAAGAATACACCAACGGTTTAGTGGATTTTGGCGATGCCAAACCGCGAACAGGCGACACTGTCGACAAAGTCGTTACATCATTAGAAGCTACCACAAACTGGTCCGACCCCTTTCGTCCATCAGAGCATGATTTCTTCTTCCCATCCAACAAGGACACCTGACCAGTTCTCGCAAGCAGCAAACTGTCTGCACTATTTTGGATCGGCGATCTTTCGCCAATTAGCTGAAGAACCACATTTCCTTTTTCGTCCATGCTTTTGATATACATCTGCGACTTGGGCGACAACATCGTGGTCTTGTTGAGAAGTGAAACCTTTGGCACATTCGACTTGATTGTCGCATCCTTACCCTGTAATATCGTCTTTCCCTGAGAATTAACAGAACACAGAACGCCGTTATGGTTATTATTCACATTAGCCTGTTTCTGTGCTGTGGGCACGTGTCCTGCTTCACCAACGTCACTACATTTCTCCAGCGATGGTGGACTAGAGTTACTCTCCACGGTGGAGGAATTCACAACAGAACTGCACACAGTGTCCGAGTTTTTGCGAGTTTTCTCTTTTAACTTCATCGTCTTTCTGTGAGAACGGCTCAAACCGATTCCATCGCCATTTTCAGATATATTTTGTTTTGCATCACCAGAGACATTTCGTTTTGCATCACCGGTCTTATAACTGCTATTTCCACATTCTATCTCAAGATAACATTCAGACGTCCTCCTGTTAGCATTTTCGGTTGATTTCACTTCCGTCATTTCTCCGTGTGTGCGTTTCTCGGCTCGTAACTTGGTGCTAGCATTCTGTCCGTGTGTGGCTTCTGCATTAGCGACATCCAATATTGGCTCTTGTTTGATGTCGGACAAGAGTTTGCAGTTTTCTCCCTTTGATTCGGATTTGAAACGTTTTCTGGGTGAAGTTTTGCCCGATCTTGTTCTAGTTTTCTTCTTATTCTCACTTGCTACGGGCACGTTCACGGAATTAGTCAGTCTTTCCTCAACTTCTTCCTTCTCAAGTTCAATTTCAACAACCTGTAAACATACAACATAACATGAAAACAAAAGAAGGGTTTAAAACAATTAATTTTTATTCATATCATATTGTGTGTAAACATTACTTCAAAATCACATAGAGCAGGATGTAGCTCAGTGGTAAAGCGCTCACCTGATGCACAGCGAGTCTGGGATCGATCCCCGCCGGTGGACCCACTGGGCTATTTGTCATTAGATTCCAGCCAGTGCACCACAACTGGTATATCAAAGGCTGTGGTATGTGTTTTCCTCTCTGCAGGATGGTGCATATAAAAGAACGCTTGCTACTTATGGAAAAATGTAGTGGGTGTCCTCTCCAAGACAATAAATATCAAATTTACCATATGTTTGAGATCCAAAAGACAATGATTAACAAGCATTCAAAGAGCATTTCTAAAACAATACATGCAAAGTTTTATTTCTCAAATTGGACTTGACGTCTATGGCTTTGACTTTGTGAATTTTAGAATTTTAGCATTGTTTTATAAAAAATGGGAATTTTAAGTTTCATTTCAAAAACATCTCATTGAGCTAAGTTAGAATTAGAGCTGGGCGGTATTGAAATTTCAGGCTCGGTATCGATATCGGTATTTTGGGTGTGATTTACCTTGGTATCGGTACGGTATTTGGTATTGACATGATGCCGATACCAAGAGCTATTTTCGGTATACTCGGCTTTAAATGCATGCCTGTCTTATGGCTCACCTGCTAATTTCATCTAAATACAATTAAATTCCATACACAAGACTCCTGTCTGATTTATACCAACCCATTTTGCGTTTGTCAGATATATTATTAGCACTTAGCGGGAAATATTTTTCAATACCGAAATTTCGGTATTTTGAAAGTTGCTAGGTATGTTAAATCGGTATTGTCATAATACCGATACCAAATGGTATATACGGTATACCGCCAAGCTCTAGTTAGAATTTAAAAGCGTAATATTATACATGCAATTGTATTTATACAAATTAATATATCTATTTTGCATTATGAATTATTATAGGGAGAGGTGTGTTTCTCAAGTGTTACGCATCATTTAAAGAATACATCTTTACATAATAATAAAAATGGGAATTATTTACATTCATGTTGGGAATGTTTTACTCAAAAGTTGGGAATAAAAAACGACATAACCTTTGTGGAATGGCGGGGAATGATGCTGATTTTCGGAGTCTAGAAGCATAAGTGATAAAACCCTGACACATGTTCACACATAAGTTTGCAGTTGCTATTTTTTGTTCATACTCGGATTAATGTAAAACAAATAACAGACAATCCTTATAAATAATTTCAAATCTAATTACTAATAATAACACTAAAACTTCATATTTGATTCAGAATTTTTTGTTTCTTAAACAATAACACTCAGCAAGACAAAATACCAATAAAAAATGACATCATCAGATATGATGTTTCCCAACGTTATTTTTATAATCGTCAGGAATTGAAAAAATTGCGTTGCTAGGGCTGTACTGGGAAATAAACAAATTGCATTTTTAGGGCTGTACTAATGGGATGACGTTTCCTGTAATGAATGTAATGGAAATGTAATTACAAATACATGTTCCGAGGTAGTTATTTTCTGTGAACGTAACTTAAAAGAAGAATGAATGAATGAATGAATGGTTTAACGACACCCCAGCACAAAAAGGAATACAAGCCATAGGATTTCTTTTTTTTAAACCCCGTATGAAGTGCTAACAAGACGAGTTAAAAGTTAAAGTTTGTTTAACGACACCACTAGAGCTCACTGATTTATTATTCATCAGTTATTGGATGTCAAGCATTTGATAATTCAGAAACATTGTCTTAGAAAGGAAACCCGCTATATTTTTCCATTAGTAGCAAGTGGTCTTTTATATGCACCATTCCACAGACAGAATAGCACATAACATGACCTTTGATGTACCAGTTGTGGTGCACTGGCTGGAGCGAGAGATAGCCCACTGACGGGGATCGATCCTAGACCGACAGCACATCAGTGGAGTGCTGTACCACTGGGCTACGCCCGGACTCTTAACACGAAAGAAACACCTACCGTTTCTGATCCAAGGGTCTGCAATCCAGTGCATGTTTTGTCCAACTGAAATCAAATGAAAGAATTTCATTAACGACCTACTTAATGATTTATTTAAATATATTACAACGGACCTCGCATTTTAAGGAGACTATCATTCTGGCTCCCCATCACTTACTCCCCTCAGACTACGAGTAGGAGAGTAATTTTTAGACCCTTTTAGCATGTGAATTAAAAGAAAAAACACACTACAAAGGATAAAATATTAATGCTCAAAATGGTAATATCTTAAATGGCTCTCCATATTCTAAAATAATTAATCACTTCCCTCGGTGTTTTAAATAGCGAAGTTCGATTACTACATGTCTAAATTAATCATACAACCTTTCACGCCAATATTTAGAGAATATCTTTCTCATTAATAGAATTATTATATTTCCTGTTAATTAATGACTGAAAAAACCACACTCGCATGCAATGCATGGTCACAGGAAATTATCAGGAAACTACCCCGTACACAATGGTATATATTTTTTTTTATTTAAGTGGGAATAATAAAAATGTTGATTTCCTAATCCCTAACCCTCAAGTTACCACGAGCTGGTGAATGATGTCCACTCTCTTGTTGCGGCTGTCCCAGAAATGAAGCTGGACTCGAACCGGAAACTCGCCCCATCCACGCCGCGTCAGGTGAAACGGAGGCTGGCTGACAAAAAAAAAGAAAGACAAAAAAAGAAGTTTGTTTTATTTAACGACGCCACTATAGCACATTGATTTTTTATCTTATCATCGGCTATTGGATGTCAAACATATGGTCATTCTGACACTGTGTTTTAGATGAAACCTGCTGTCGCCACATAGGCTACTCTTTTATGACAGGCAGCAAGGGATCTTTTATTTGCACTTCCCACAGGCAGGACAGCACAAACCATGACCTTTGTTGAACCAGTTATGGATCACTGGTCGGTGCAAGTGGTTTACACCTACCCATTGAGCCTTGCAGAGCACTCACTCAGGGTTTGGAGTCTGTATCTGGATTAAAAATCCCATGCCTCGACTAGGATCCGAACCCAGTACCTACCAGCCTTTAGACCGATGGTCTAACCACGATGCCACCGAGGCCGGTGCTGGTAAACAAGACACACATTTAAAACTCTTAATCATCTGACATCAGGTCTAAAGTTTTCTTCTTCTTAGTGAGATGTCCAATAGCTGATGATTAATAAATCAATGTGCTCTCTATTCAGGGTTTCCGCAATGGGGTAAAACGGGTATGGAAAGAAAGAAGTGTTTTATTTAATGACGCACTCAACATATTTTATTTACGGTTATATGGCGTCCGACATATGGTTAAGGACCACACAGATTTTGAGAGGAAACCCGCCGTCGCCACTACATGGGCTACTCTTCTGATTAGCAGCAAGGGATCTTTTATTGGCGCTTCCCACAGGCAGGATAGCACAAACCATGGCCTTTGTTGAACCAGTTATGGATCACTGGTCGGTGCAAGTGATTTACACCTACCCACTGAGCCTTGTGGAGCACTCACTCAGGGTTTGGAGTCGTTATCTGGATTAAAAATCCCATGCCTCGACTGGGATCCGAACCCAGTACCTACCAGCCTGTAGACCGATGGCCTGCCACAACGCCACCGAGGCCAGTAAACGGGTACGGTGCCATACACAAATGTTTTGGCAGATTAAATTTGTTTAAGTTAACTTTTTGACAAAATTAATTACTCTTATCATTACTGTATGATTTTTTTTATCCTAACCCTAAACCTACCCATTTTCTTTCTTGGGAAGGCCCCCCCTGTCGACTGGTTGCATTAAGCATACACATTGTAAATATTCAATTACATAGCACCATACCCAAATATTTCTTTCTGGCAGAAACACTGCTAGTGGTGTCGTTAAACAAAACAAACTTTGTCTTTTTCCTTCTTAGAGCACATTGATTAATTAATCAAACATTTCAAACATCTGATAAAAAATTATGAAACATGTCTATAAGTTTTCATTAACAGCAAGGGATCTTTTCTATGCAGGGCACGGAATTTAGAATTTGTTACAAATGTGAATTTTCAAAAGTTGTTGTCCAATGCAAATTGCTCATTTACAGCAATTTTGAGCCTGCCTACAAATATTTTTACAGCAGTAACTTTTGTAACAAATTAAAAAATATATAATAAAAAATAATTCAAAATTTAATCATAGGCAATAATTTTATTTATCCAGAGGCAAAAAACTGCCATTGGAAGAGTTCCTGACCTCGAGAAATTAAAAAAAATTAAAGTTTGTTTTATTTAATGATGCCACTAGAGCACATTGATTTTTTATCTTATCATCATCGGCTATTGGACGTCAAACATGTGGTGGTCATTCTGACACTGTTTTTTTATATAGAGGAAACCCACTGTTGCCACATAGGCTACTCTTTTATGACAGGCAGCAAGGGATCTTTTATTTGCGCTTCCCACAGGCAGGATAGCACAAACCATGGCCTTTGTTGAACCAGTTATGGATCACTGGTCGGTGCAAGTGGTTTACACCTACCCATTGAGCCTTGTGAAGCACTCACTCAGGGTTTGGAGTCGGTATCTGGATTAAAAATCCCATGCCTCGACTGGGATCTGAACCCAGTACCTACCAGCCTGTAGACCGATGGCCTGCCACAACGCCACCGAGGCCGGTAAACGGGTACGGTGCCATACAAAAAAGTTTTGGCAGATTTACTTTTTTTAAGTTAACTTTTTGACAAAATTTATGACTATTATCATTACTGTATGATTTTTTTTATCCTAACCCTAAACCTACCCATTTTCTTTCTTGGGAAGGCCCCCCTGTCGACTGGTTGCATTAAGCATACACATTGTAAATATTCAATTACAATATTTCTTTCTGGCAGAAACGCTGCTAGTGGTGTTGTTAAACAAAACAAACTTTGTCTTTTTCCTTCTTGGTGACAACACTAGAGCACATTGATTAATTAATCAAACATTTCAAACATCTGATAAAAAATTATGAAATATAGTCATGAGACAAAACTGTCTATAAGTTTTCATTAACAGCAAGGGATCTTTTCTATGCAGGGCATGAAATTTAGAATTTGTTACAAATGTGAATTTTCAAAAGTTGTTGTCCAATGCAAATTGCTCATTTACAGCAATTTTGAGCCTGCCTACAAATATTTTTACAGCAGTAACTTTTGTAACAAATTAAAAAATATATTATAATAAATAATTCAAAATTTAATCATAGGCAATAATTTTATTTATCCAGAGGCAAAAAACTGCCATTAGAAGAGTTCCTGACCTCGAGAAATTAAAAAATTTTAAAGTTTGTTTTATTTAACGACGCCACTAGAGCACATTGATTTTTTATCTTATCATCATCGGCTATTGGACGTCAAACATGTGGTCATTCTGACACTGTTTTTTTTTAGAGGAAACCCGCTGTTGCCACATAGGCTACTCTTTTATGACAGGCAGCAAGGGATCTTTTATTTGCACTTCCCACAGGCAGGATAGCACAAACCATGGCCTTTGTTGAACCAGATATGGATCACTGGTCGGTGCAAGTGGTTTACACCTACCCATTGAGCCTTGCAGAGCTTTAAAAAAAGAAATGAAAAAATGGAGAAAACTTGAGTGTTTTCTCTTTTATAGATACATTACCTGTCCTCAAACAAGTGCACCTCCCCCCCACGCAAGTGGTCTGGTCCGAACATCCCAACAGCCAATGGGATGGCCTAAATTCTTCTACTGCATACTGCTCTCTAGTTCCGGTCACATGACTGTAACTTCCTTCTTTTTCCCTGAGCACTTCGCACGGAGAACAGGAAGCGGGGAGGCCCGGGCGGGATGAATCTTGAGGACAGGTAATGTATCTATAAAAGAGAAAACACTCAAGTTTTCTCCATTTCTATAGACATTACCTGTCCTCAAACAAGTGCAGCATTCAACAGATGGTGGTGGGTGCCGAGATCCGTAGATGCTTGTGAAAACTCCCCAACCGGAAACAGGCTGACTAGTGGAAGAATAAGGCCAACCTTGGTAAGCCCTCATCCTAGGGATGCCCGTCACAGACCAATGCAGGTGATGTTAGTAACAACAACCAGAATGGTGGCATCCGTCAGCAGTGGCAGGTACGGCTCCTAGAACACATGGACCAGGAGGCGGAAGCCACATCTCATGCTGGTTCTGACAGGGTGGGAAGACGTAGCCACCAGGGATGCAGGTGTTAGGTAACCCTCACGTATTGAAGTGTTATAGTTTTTCAATAACAAGCGACAACCTAATGAGGTGCATCCGTCAGAACATTGAACAAAACAAGACCCCCGAGTGTTTTCTGTCTAGTACACCAAAGATCTGTTAGTCCAATAACGACAACCAATAACCACATACAGTGCAGGGTAAAGGTTATCGAGACAAAAGTTCCGGCACCAGTACGTGAACTGTGCAAAAGAACAAAAGTCTAAGCAATCCTCATCTGTCGATTCGATGGACATCTCGGTATGCAGCCCAGAATCAGACAGACATCAACGGCGACGAGGACGGCTTGTATTCAACAGAGTCTGTGCAGCAACAACCGGACCCAGATGATGGAACCCCTCAACGTCTTCTGTGGAGACATCCCTCAGATAATAGTTGGCGAAGATGGAGTCCGTAGCCCAGAACCAACCAGTGATAATGTGCTGAATGGGTGTGTTGCAGTGCAGGGACATCGTGGCAGCCAAGGCACGGAGTTCATGCGGATTAGAAGCAGACGGAGCAGGTAAACCCTCCTTCTGATAGGCGGTCAGGATAGAAGACCGGATCCAGGTGGCCACCGTGTTCTTGGTAAGATCCCTCAACCGACTCTGGTTACAGGAAAGGAAAAGTCTTTTGCGATGTTGTCGAAAAGATCTGGTCCTCTCGATGTACTGGTGCAGGGCTCTGACAGGGCACAACGCCAAGTCCTCAATGTCCGCCGGACCAACGATAGAGGAGAGGGCCTGCACAACATACGAACGAGGCGCTTGGTCTGGTAACTGATTCTTTGCAACAAAGTTCATGAGTAACCCCAAGTTGACTGCACGCCGATCTCGGTGAAAACGTACCAAGTCTACATCAAGAGCATGGAGTTCTGAGACACGGACAGCCGTGGCAAAACCGAGTAAAAACACCATCTTCCGCGTCAAGTCTTGCAGGGAAGAGGATTCGATCGGCTTATAAGGTGCGGTCGATAACGCTCGTAACACCAGATTCAGGTCCCATCTTGGTGGCCGAAACCGGTGTACTTGATCTTCAAGGCGAAACCCTTTGATCATCTTATGGATCTCAGGAATACCCGATAACTTCGTTCCAGTAGTGACATCACGAACAGTAGCGATGACCGAAACGTACCCAGCGATGGTAGACCCCTTCAATCGTAAAGTGGTCCGCAGATACAGCAAAAAACCCAGCAAGACGAGGTATTTGAATCGTCTGAGGGTTGAGTTTTTTTGCCGGACACACCATCGGTGAAGACAAAGCCATCTGACGTTGTAAGCCGCAGTAGTAGATGATCTGTGCGCTTTCAAAATGGCCGCCGTAGACTGTGAAGAAAAACCTTTCTTCCTCAAACTCTTGGAGATACAGTCCACGCGTGCAATTGGACAACTGCGGATGTGGATGGTATAGTCTTGACGTGGGATGCAGCAACAGATGATCCCAGTCTGGCAGCGATAAAGGATGTGGATCGGCAAGACGTATTAGATCTGGATACCACATCCTGGATGGCCACATCGGAGCAATGAGTAACAGGCGACAATGGTACAGCTGAAACCTCTGAAGCACCCTTGGAAGGAGGATTGGTGGAGGAAAAGCGTATGCGTCCATCTGTTCCCAGCTTATGGCCAATGCGTCGAGATCCAGAGCTTCGGGATCTGGCACCGGAGACACGTAAACCCTCAGCTGATGGTTGAATCGTGTGGCGAAAGGATCTATGTTTGATGTGCAAAGTCTGTCGCACACCCATCGAAACGCTTCGGGATGGAGCATCCATTCCGTCGGATGTGGAGACAACGGCCGAGACAGTGTGTCGACTAGTACATTGGAAACCCCTGGAATATGGCGAGCCCGAAGTTACAACGGAATCTCGTCAACCAGCTTGTAGAGACGATAAGTCAACTGCAGCAGACTGCTGGAGTGGGTTCCGCCCCGACGGTTGATATAAGCCACTGCGGTGGTACTGTCTGTGGCTACCATGAGAGAGGCGCCTGACGGCATCTCTCGCCAATGAAGGATGACGTAACTGCCAACATCTCCAACAGGCTGATGTGTAGATCGGCTTCATCTGTAAACCACAGCCACCAACAGGGACTGGACTGCAAGGCGACTGGTAACCAGATCAGCAAATCTGCGTTATTATACTGAATGCATGGATTCAGAAACAGACTGGATACCGCGACCTCTAAGCATCAAATGTTGCGCCAACGTCAAAATTACTCTTGCAATGATACATCATGAAACAGTAATAGTGATTCAGGAATCAAGACATCGGAAACAGCGACCCCGTGATACAGGCAAGAGCCAAGACAGCGTAGCAACTCGCTACGCTACATGCCCGATATACCTGGAAGTGAAGCAACGCAAAACAACAACCGGCTAAAATCCACGGTCGTCACACCACCCGGTGCGAAACAGCAGCAGAGACCATCTAGACAGCATCGGTCACGAACTCTGGCGGTAACAACAGTGAACATCAGTGAGTTGATAAGCCGCAATGATCCCTGTACCACGCGATGGCAACTGGATAACTTCCGGAACCAGCGGAAGTAGCGACTGTCTTGCATCGCCACCGGATATAGAGAACGATCTGCCGAATGTCGCTGAACCTTCCTCGAACATCGGTGCACGGGATCTCAACACAAGTGACCGGACCAGTAGACTGTCTTCGTCACCAACCCGGAACGCTTGTAACGTCGAACCCCTTCACGGCAAAGAGACATATGTAGACCACAGGTCTGCCAAGATTACCGGCTTGTGCTGAAAGTCGAGAATGGATCAATCAGGCAAGTCGGTTGACGATAGTGTGCAATCGTAGTGCACATTGACGTCACGGAAGATATAAGGTAGACCAACATCAAAGTCGACGGCTGGAACAAGGCATATCCTCTGGCATCCTGCACATGAGGAGTTATGGTCGCCATGTACATGTACGCTGAACTGAAGCCATTGACAGGACGTGCCAATCTAAGTTCCAGGAAGACGTCTGGTCCCGCCGGAAACAGCGTCATCCAAAGCCGGCGCCACACCGTTGAAGGATAGATCGAAGACGGGAGACAATCAGTCACAGGCATGTGGGTCACTGCGTCCGGATCTTCTATAACGGAAGGTGCCGACGCATCATCTGGAAAATCAGTCAGTACCCTGGCACAGGCACTTCGATCCAATGTACTGGCTGCAATCGGAAACACGGACCGTGGACGGTCCCGTCAGGAGCCGGTGTAAACCCTGAACGCCGAATCAGCTGCCGACTGGTGTGGACTCCTCTTTCGTCTGGTCCCGCCGGAAACAGCGTCATCCAAAGCCGGCGCCACACCGTTGAAGGATAGGTTGAAGCCGGGAGACAATCAGTCACAGCCATGTGGGCCACTGCGTCCGGATCTTCTATAACGGAAGGTGCCGACGCATCATCTGGAAATCAGTCAGTAACCTGGCACAGGCACTTCGATCCAATGTACTGGCTGCAATCAGAAACACGGACCGTGGACGGTCCCGTCAGGAGCCGGTGTAACCCTGGACGCTGCACCACTTCGATCGATCACGGGACCACTTCGATCGATCACGGGACGAGGGTACCGAACGGTGAGCCGATGACGCAGCAATCTTCCAGTTCATTACAGGGCTCCGTCTGCTTGCTGGAACAACGATCCGCAAGGGCCGGTTACTGGTAGCCGTGTAAACCGACGGGGGCCTGTGGCAGCCAACGATCAAATGCCGACATCTGCCGCTGGAACCTCCGTGGCGATCATCGAAACCGGACCCTTCTTGGCTGAAACAGGTGGATGGGCCAGCGGTGGTAGCATATCAGATATGACAGCCAGACAATCCCTCAGTGACAGGTGGTCCGCCGCATCCAGATCTTCCAGCACCGCAAGAACCGATACATCATCAGAAAGTCACGTAGCACCCGTGAACAAGCCAGTCGCTCTGGTCATGGCCCGATGGAGATACCGGAGAACCGGACCGTGGGCGGTCCCACGGATGACCACATCGTCGTTGGATGTGGCAAGGACGGCAACATGTCGTAGACAGCCGCCAAACAATCCCTCATAGGCATATGGTCCGCCGAGTCGGGTTCTTCAATGACAGATGCCGCAGGCGCTTCATCACCAAGTCTCGTAGAACTCGAGCACAGGTCAATTGATGTACCGTAATGGAAGCCGCCGGTTAACGGGACCGTAGATGGTCCCGTCTAGCCCTCGGAGGCCTTGGAAGCCACATCAATTGAAGGTTGGCGCTGACGATCTGTGGAACCCGTAGGGAGCCATACAGGTCATGTGGAACGGCTACGGTCCCGGCTCCGATGCGCCGAAGAGGACTTCCCCGCCGAAGATCGGTGAGCCTTGGAATCCGTGGAGCGTCTATCTGAATGAACCGGCTTCTTAGAGGGCTGCGTAGAGACCGCAGGCCTGTCATCCGAAGTCTTAGGTATCGGTGGAGCTGAAGAAGCCGCACCCCCTGAAGAGGGGACTGGAACCGGACCTGACCCCGAACCCGCCGGTTTGGGTAAGGTCGCCATTGACGCCATTGTTTCTTCCAGCATGGTCGGTAGAATTGAACGTAACACTTCCGCCACGGAGTCAGCAATCGAAGGCGAAGATTCCACCTTCTTGGTCCTCGCTGACACCACCTTCAGGTAAGCCGCGAACTCGACATCAGACAAGCCCGCACAAAGGTCGCATCTAGAAGTGAGGCCACACGAACACGACAACCTGGACATAAGTCGTGTGGGTCGCCGCCGGCACTAACTTCTTGCAGCGTAACACGCTCGAACTAGTCGCCTGAACATTATCAGATATGATAATAGTAATTTTTCAATCTGTGAAAAGAAAGAAAAACCAACCATAACACAAATACAAAGTCGGTAAATAAAGACGCCATTTTGCAAATGGCGTCCGACACGACAACGGGCGATATAACAACATTTCATGTAATTAACACTTGGCAAGTCAAGCGAAATACGCGAAAGACATACGAAAGCTAACGAAAATTAAGGTGAAAAACATTTCACCCAAACACAAAGCCAGTCAACACAGACGCCATTTTGCAAATGGCGTCCGACACGACAACCGGCAAAATAAACAACATTTCATGTAATTAAACGCTTGGAAAGTCAAGCGAAATACGCGAAAAGAACATACGAAAGCTAATGAAAACGAAGGTGAAAAACATTTCACCCAAACACGAATACAAAACCAAAGGTCTTATAAAAAAGTTGACTCCAACAGAGCCAAGCAAAAGGACGTCCAGACCCTTTAGCGAAGAGAAAAAGAAGGAAGTTACAGTCATGTGACCGGAACTAGAGAGCAGTATGCAGTAGAAGAATTTAGGCCATCCCATTGGCTGTTGGGATGTTAGGACCAGACCACTTGCGTGGGGGGGAGGTGCACTTGTTTGAGGACAGGTAATGTCTATAGAAAAGTTTGTTTTCTTTTAAAATGACACCACTAGAGATCATTGATTTATTAATCATCAGCTATTAGATGTCAAACATTTGGTAATTCGGACAGTCTTAAGAGTGGAAACACGCTATATTTTTCCAATAGTAGCAAGGGATCTTTTATATGCACCATCCCATAGACAGGATAGCACATACCACTGCCTTTAATATACCAGCTGTGGCACACTGCCTGGAATGGGAAATAGCCCAATGGGCCCACCGGCAGTGATTGCGAAAAAAAAAAGAGATGCACAGAGTAACTTGAAAATCTGTTACCCAATTTAAACCAAGTCATTCGGTCTGTAGCTGGGTTTAATAATGAATATATTGCCTGTAGCTGGGGTTAATATTGAATATATGACCTGATTTCAACCAAGTCATTTGGTCTGTAGCTGGGGTTAATATTGAATATATGACCTGATTTCAACCAAGTCATTCGGTCTGTAGCTGGGTTTAATAATGAATATATTACCTGATTTCAACCAAGTCATTTGGTCTGTAGCTGGGGTTAATAATGAATATATGACCTGATTTCAACCAAGTCATTTGGTCTGTAGCTGGGGTTAATAATGAATATATTACCTGATTTCAACCAAGTCATTCGGTCTGTAGCTGGGGTTAATATTGAATATATGACCTGATTTCAACCAAGTCATTTGGTCTGTAGCTGGGGTTAATAATGAATATATTGCCTGCAGCTGGGGTTAATATTGAATATATGACCTGATTTCAACCAAGTCATTTGGTCTGTAGCTGGGGTTAATAATGAATATATTACCTTTAGTTGGTGTTAATAACAAATATATTATCGGATTTCAATGAATATATTACTTGTAGGTGGGATTAATACTGAATATACATGTATTACCTGATCTCAACCAAGTCGTTTGGTCTGTAGCTGGGGTGGAGGAAGAACCAAACTTTCTTCACGAAGTCGTTAATCTTCGGCTCATCCTGTGGCCCGCGCACGTACACCATCCACTTGTGTGACGCCTGGTCGTTGACGTCGCGTCGGTCTATGGGAATAAACCTGGAGAAACAATCAACAAGTAAAACATGTGTATACTAGGCAGGGCAAGAAACTGTCAGTCACACAATCACCAAAGTTAAAGTTTGTTTTGTTTAACAACACCACTAGAGCACATTGAGTTATTAATCATCGGCTATTCAGCCTATTGGATGTAAAACATTTGATAAGTTTTTAGAGAAAAAACCTATTACAATTTTCCATTTGTGGTAAAGGATCTTTTATACGCAACATTCCACAGGATAGCACATACCACAGTCTTTGATATACATGTACCAGTTGTGGTGCACTGGCTGGAACGAGAAATAGCCCAATGGGCCCACCGATGGGACTCGATCCTAGATTGACCGTGCATCAAGCAAGCGCTTTACCACTTAAAACAGGTAGTAGATGGGGTGAGGTGTGGAACTGTTGCCCATAATGTTTAGCACCGCTGAACCTCAAACTAAACCGCGACCGAACGAGCATTGAGAGTACTACTAAAGCAATACATGTCGTCTACCGGGTCCAACAAATGTCCCAGGGCTAGCTCTGCCACTCGCCAAATCCGCCAATTGCAAATTTTAAAAACAATTGGCGAATTTTATTTCAATTTGAAAAAAACATTTAATATAAATATTGATATTTTGTTGGAAAATAAAGTGAGTTTTCAGGGCTGGCTCTGGGTCAACAAAAGTTTTCGCCAAATTATCTACTAAACTTAAAAAATTGCAGAAAATCCAGTTATTTTCTAACAAAATATCAATTGTTTTGCCAAATTAAAATAAAATTTGCCGATTGATTCTGAAATTTTCAAATGGCGAATTTGGCGACTGCCACAGCTAGCCCTGGTTTTTGCAAATTTTGAACTGTAATAGATAATTTGCCGACTGCCAGAGCTAGCCCTGGTTTTTGCAAATTTTGAACTGTAATAGATAATTTGGCGACTGCCAGAGCTAGCCCTGGTTTTTGCAAATTTTGAACTGTAATAGATAATTTGGCGACTGCCAGAGCTAGCCCTGGTTTTTGCAAATTTTGAACTGTAATAGATAATTTGGCGAAATGTTCTGCTGGCTCTGTGTCCGTATCTCTTACGGTGGACCCACTGACAGGGATCGATCCGAAACCGACCGTGCATCAAGTGAGCGCTTTACAACTAACCCACTGTCCCGGACAGACAGCTCAGATAGCTGAGGTGTGTGCCCAGGATGGCGTGCTTGAACCTTTATTGGATATAAACACGAAAATAAGTTGAAATTAAATTAGAGATCAACCACGATGGCTCCCAATAAGGCAAGGTTCCAGAAACCACTATAATTCGTCCACCGAAGTCAAATCACTCAAATAGCTCCAAAATTACTTTCGATGAACTGTTCCAAATTATGCACCAAAAAATTACCTCACAAAATTGAGAAAGCAAGAAAATTGAGTTGAAATGAAATGAAAGTAACAATAAAGCTAGGATGTAACCACGGTTGTATAAGACTGAGTCCTTACTTAGACACATTGCCAACTATGATCTTTTTCTTTATTCTGAATCTGGATCCTCTCTTCGCTTCCGATACCCGACTCGCGGACGCAGAGGAAGAAACCTGAAACAAGAATACTTCTTCAACAACAACACCACACTGGGTTTTTTTGGCAATTTTTAACTTTCACAGAAAATTTGGTGCAATTTTCAGCTCACTCAGAGTTAGCACTGTTATGACACAGTTTAAAAATGTCTTTATCACTATATAGTAAGACTGAATAGGTATGTAATAAATACTTTGGCCTGCTACATGTATGTTAATAAAATAACAGGAGGCAATATCTTACCAGCATGTACCGTAACACGAAACCAACCTTAGATTTGTGTTCCACTTCCGTAGCTTGACACAAAGAGGCTGTCGCTTCTTCTTTAACGGTTGTAGAGGCTGCTGGTATTGCCTGGTCTGTAACTGGAGTAGTCTCCCCCGCAGAGCTCTTCTTCTCTGGGAGGTTACTTTGTGACACAAGCGTCTGATCAGCACAGACGGGAGCCTTTCCCAGATGTTTTTTCACGGCGGGGTGAATGGACGGAATTTCAGCAGAAAAGTGTTTACCCTGAAATATAATCAAGATGTGTTGTCTGTGACTACGTCTCTAAACTTATAAAACCCTAACAAGACCTTTTATAGAGACAGACAACTTATAATGTAAGAAAGGAAGGAAGGAAATGTTTTATTTAACGTTGCACTCAACACATTTTATTTACAGTTATATGGTTAAAGGAGGAGACAGTTAAGGCATTTGGCCTGGTATGCATATTCAACAATATATAATGTACATTATTGCTTAACACCAACAAGTATAATCTTATAGTTAATTAATAAAATGCTTAAATGTGACGGCTATTATATATAACGGGCACAGCCATTTTGTACCATCCCAGTGAATACGCCCTCTGGTGAGCTG
This sequence comes from Gigantopelta aegis, assembly GCF_016097555.1. NCBI lineage: Eukaryota > Metazoa > Mollusca > Gastropoda > Neomphalida > Peltospiridae > Gigantopelta > Gigantopelta aegis. The sequence goes on along the minus strand of NC_054709.1, from coordinate 30,931,131 downwards.
GTGGTTATGTAATACTTAATGTGTCACATCAGGAATTAGTCTTCGAACTGAAGAAACAAAACATACCTGATTTTTGCTGATGCATCGCAATGTTATGTAATAATATCCATCCCAGTAAGCCAGCTCCAAGTATATATTATTTTTCAATACAAAATATACCACCATTGTCAAAGTGTTGAAATAACAGTCTTATGTTTTGTACATAAATTAACCCACGTACTGAAATAATAATCAGAGTGTTTTCTTGGTTAATTGGTCTTTTCTTTCCGTGGCCTGTACATGTGGTTCATGATTGACAGGTGTATATTTAGACGGTCCCCAGACACTGTCTAGACACTAAAAAGACGTGCCTCTTTTATTAAGATCACAGGGTATTGTGTGATAACCGTGCAGACACCCCTCAAATCGTAATGGACATTATCAGCCGTCCTGCTCTATTACTGTAAGTAATTCTGTAAAACTCTTGATTAAGTAGACTTTCCCATTTAAACTCACAAAACTGACCAATGACATAGTCCCAAAAGTAAGTAATTCTGTTAAAACCTTGATTAAGTAGACTTTCCCATCTAAAATCACAAAACCGACCAATTACGTAGTCCCAAAAGAAAGAAAATTATCATTTGGGTATCGTGAGTGGTCCTTTTTGCTCAAACGTACCCTACCAATAGTCCTAATAATATGCATTTTTTCTTTGGATTTTTTAAAAGAGTAAAATACTATAACTCCATTTCGTTCTATTGATGCAAATTGAAATATATTTAGTTGAATAGTTTATTATACTATCAAGTCATTTATGTTGTTTTACAAAGTCAGTTTAATGAAAGCAAAGCGCCTTGTCGTAAATTAGAGTGTTTGTTTACAATGTGCACAGAGGCGTTGGACAGAGCTGACGTCACTTCGCCCCAATCTATACCACCAAAGGTCACAAAAACGAAACAAAATGGCTGCCCCCAGTTAGCAGGAATAATCATGTTTTTTTATTAATTCTAAAATTACGTGTTTTTCATTTCTTAAAGCGTGAGTGTGTGTTGGTCGTCCGGGTATGCATCTTTCCAACACACCAGGCTCATATTTGAGTTAATCCTCCCTTTAAGGAACACACAGATATTGAGAGAGGAAACCCACTGTTGCTACTTCATGGTCTACTCTTTTTCCGATTAGCAGCAAGGGATCTTTTATATGCACCATCCCACAGGCAGGATAACACATACCACAGCCTTTGATATACCAGTCGTGGTGCACTGGCTGGAGCGAGATATAGCCCAGTCCTGCCCGTAATGAAATGTATGAAGAATGTTTAATGATACCCCAGCTCACAAAATACATTGGCTATTGGGTGTCAAACTAAGGTCCGGTATATTACAGGGATGTGAGAGGGGCTGGAACAAAAAAGCTTACTGCTCACCTTCTTTCTTCCCAAGTCAAACAAAGGCTTTCAAATAACACACCCTGGACTGGACAAAACTGGCCAATCGCAGCGAAGCTGATGAAATCCAGTCACGGGAATGTACTACAATCCAATACTACTTGCGATCGCGCGATACTACTTTTGTTTTCCGTTTTAGCATCGTTTTTTTTTATAGACAAAATGGAAAAGTGTATTTATGCATTTCTGCGTAGCTCTCTCATCTCTGATATTAATAATGTATGGTTGTGTGTTTCTCAAAACCAAATCTAAGTACAAACCTTGGAGAGACCTTGCTGACTGGCCGTCCCATAGAAGTTGGCGACAATACAAGCTCGTAGTCGGTCCATCATCACACGTGACTGATTCAATCTCTGAAACAAAGAAAAGGTTTAAACGTTTGAAATGGGTTTAAAACGTAACATATTTTTATATGAATTTTAACTTTATTCATAATAGAGTTATATGCCAATTCATCTGTTCTTTTTCACGCCATCTGAACACACCAGTGATTTTCCAATTTATTATTCGTTTTAACAACACTGCAGTAAGGGATCTTTTATATATACTTTCCCACAGACAGGATGGCACATACCACGACCTTTGACCAGTTGTAGGGGGCAGGATGTAGCTCAGTGGTACAGTGCTCGCCTGATGTGTGATCGATCTAGGATCAATCCGGCATCGGTCATCTTCATAAATCAAGGCTAATATTCGTTCCTCGTATTCAGCCTTGATACATGTCAAGAAATCGTGCCACAAAATGCTTAAATTTCATTGGATGCGATGAGATCTGATTACAATGAATCGCAACGCTCCTTATAGATTCCCTTGTTATTGTAAACAAAGATGGCAGCGTCAGCGTCTGTGGAAACATGTCGTGTTTGTCACGATATGTTAAAAAAAAGGTTTCGGCGGTTAATTTTTTATATTGCTTTCAAGATTGTCACATGTTACTGATGCTGTGATTGGTCAGCAATGTCACTGTGTACGGGACATAACCGGTGTTACAAATTTTCTTCCAATAGAGGGCGCTAGTAGTGGATATCAGTAATCTTGACTACATGTATCACGGCTGAATACGAGGAACGAATATTAGCCTTGATTTATGAAGATGGGCATCGGTGGGCCCATTGAGCTATTTCTCGTTCCTGTTGGTGCTTCACAACTGGTGTAACAAAGGCTGTGGTATGTACTATCCTGTCTGTGAGATGGTGCATATAAAAGATTCCTTGCTGCTAATCAAAAAGAGTAGCTCATGAAGTAGCAACAGCGGGTTTCAGGGCTAGACCTTAGCAGTAGCTCGGGGTGTTTTGGCTACCAATTTCTCACTCGGGCTACCAGATGTTTAAACCTGGTAGTTGCTGGGCCACTAGATTTTTTTTGCACCTCCAGTTACTTTGCAATCAACAAGATGCTTAAATACCTAAAAAAAAAAACACCCAAAAAACCCCACCCAACCTAACACAACGTTTAAATAAAAATAAATGATTTTGCTTTTTTGTCTCCTTTTTTAAAAGTTTATTAAAATTGTGGGCTACCAAATTTACTGAGGGCTACCAGATTTCATAACCTGGAAGCCTGATGGGCTACCACTGAAAAAAGTTGAGGTCGAGGCCTGGGGTTTCCTCTCTCAATATCTGTGTGGTCCTTAACCATATGTCTGACACCATATAACCATAAATAAAAAGTGTTGAGTGTGTCGTTAAATAAAAACATTTCCTTCTTTGGCCAGTTGTGGTGCACTGGTTGTAAGGAGAGAACAAAATCAGCTGAAAGGATCCACTGATGTAGTTTAGTGGATGTTAAACAATTGGTAAAAAATCAGCTGAAAGGATCCACTGATGTAGTTTAGTGGATGTTAAACAATTGGTAACAAATCAGCTGAAAGGATCCACTGATGTAGTTTAGTGGATGTTAAACAATTGGTAAAAAATCAGCTGAAAGGATCCACTGATGTAGTTTAGTGGATGTTAAACAATTGGTAATTTTGACATATACATGTAGTCTTAGATTTAATTTTTGTTCAATTAATTGTTTTGTCTTTAATGAAAAAACAAAGTACTCTGAAAATGAAGAAAATGCCAAAAACGTGTTTAATCTACCATGCCTTGCCAAATGTTTAGGAACAACACTGGATGGCAGTGGTCTCTCCAGTATTCAGGAAAGGGATGGAGGGAATCGGTAGAGCTGGTCCCACTTATAGGAAGGGATGGTACCTAAGATTTGCAGGGTACAAGTACTTCGAAAATGTCTTGTAAACGACGATGAACCTGATTACTCTGGTAGTTCAAGATGATGGCATGACTTGTGATTTTGGATGATGGCCTAAATAAACGGATGACCGATATTACTATCGCTGTCAATGCATGGTGGGCATATTGGAAATTAGTCTTAAGAGATGGCGGGCCCACCATTGTTTATGACATGTAGCGAGACCCATGGATGGGTATCGAAAATAAGCACATACACACACTCCATCATATAGCTGATTCTGGAAAAACACCTCCATGACATTACAAACATTACTGATGGAGTTGAACCACAAACCCACCTGGTCGATGATGTTAATTTCCGACTGTTTGTTGTGGATTTCTGCTGAGAAATGGGTTTGTATTATTCGCTCTATCTTACGCTTGGTGGCCTCCTTGGCTGAAATAGAAAAAAAGAGAAAACCATTTCTATTTCAACAAGAACCCCATGACTAGTATTATATATCCCGCTGGTATACAACTTACTCTATTCACATTGGACGACATCACTAAAAAAACTGAATGTTAACCTTCAATAAACCTCAGAAGATGACATTGTTTTGTATAAGGGGACATCATTACGTAAAACAGGTCATTGAAAAGATGTTAGAAACTATATAATTTTATACAATTTGTGACGGAACATTATATATCAATAAATTCACAATAAATGACACAAAATTCTTATATATATTATGTCTCTTCGACCCAGATGAAAAATTCACTAGCTGGGACTGTAGAGGGTTTGTGTCCTCATGGAAGAAAGTTTGAGTAGGTTAACCTAAGTAGGTTCAGTAGGTTAAATGAAGACAAACAAGACATTATCTTTTATATCCCATGTACTATTTCAGCAGACAATATTTCAAAATCTTAGTTGACTGGAAGTCAGTTCAAGTGAGAGTTACTTACATTTAGGTAACCGATTGTTTGGTTACGCAGTGTTTGGGTATGGCACTATGGAATTGAATGCAAACACAGTCAATAGGGGGTAATTGGGGGGGCTCCTCCAGAAAGAAAATGGGTTTTATCACCTATGTTTCTAGACTCTGATAATTGGCACCATTCACCACCATTCCTCAAAAGCTATGTCGTTTTTTATTCCCAATATATTGGAGTAAAAAATTCCCAATCAATGTACATAATTCTCATATTTTGAAAACAATACATAAGACTTGATATTAATTTGAATGAATACAAGTATATATATAGTATTACTATTAGTCTTTTCTATTTTAACAAGATGTTTTTTAAATGAAACTGAAAATTCCCAAAAGTCAACGCTAAAATTCCCAAAGTCAAAATCATGGTTGTCAAGTCAAATTTTAGAAATAAAATCCTGGTGAATATAGTTCTCATAACCGATGAGTTAGGCCTACCTAATCGTAAAACACTTGATCTACGGTTCTGTGCTACATTGGTAGCTCAAAAACATAAACTGATTTTCACTTTCATTACTGATATATGGTACTTTTAATTTTAGAATGTACTTGTTCACCACGTAACCGATTGGCGATTCTCATGATTTTAAAGTTGTGTAACCAACACCCGAACAGAACAACGGTTGTCGTGAAATATTGTGCCCTGTATTTCGCAGTTTATAATTTTATTATTAAAAAAATATATATTACAGTAGTTTAACATGAAATGTAAACGTTTGCTGAGTTATTTTAGAAGGGAAAAAAAAAGATTCTCAACTTATTATTATATTCCATGGCTTTTCGATGATTCAACACAAAATTTTACGACTTTCCAGGTTAAAAAAAAAACCATAATTTACAAATTCCACAACCTTCCAAGATTTCTATGACCCACATCATAACTTACCATCTTCCTCGATGACTCTCTGCCGTTTGCTGGGCTGATCCGAGATTTCTTCATAGTCTGGGTCAATCGCTCGCTGTCTCTTCAAACAATGAGTCTCGAAATCGTCGTAATCCGCGTCAACCACAGCCTGTTGTCTTTTCGTTATCTCCATCCGGCCATTCTGTGTTTCGTGCGTAGTGGAAGCAGTTGGTATGGCAACAACAGGATCACCAGTTTTCTTCCTTTTCTGATCGTCCGTATGACTATGACAGGCATGAGGCTGGCTGTCAACATCATCTTGTTTCGAAGTCATTTTCGGCAGTACGGCCCACAGCAATCTCTTCAGGTGACTGACGGAAGTTTCATGTGTGACCTGAAAAAGTAAAAGTTTTTGGTACCAATTTTTTTCTGTTCTTTTTTTTTCTCACTTTATTGTCTTTGGGGTGTTTCTTTTGGGAAAAATTTGGGCAAATTTTATCTGGATAAAATTTCGGGCAAATCCACCCCTCCAGCCCCCCTAAATCAAAGAGTCCCCATACACTCATGTTAGTACCTACTTGTACAGGGCCTGCAGTGAATATGAAATACTGATTAAATACATATTGTAGTAACCAGACATATTTTTAATGTTAAACTCAATAGTCATCTACATCCAATTTTATGTTTTTAATTTTTAACACCCTTATTTGCTTCCATAAAAATAGAAATGAGCAGAATTTTCACTAGTCTACCGGACAAATACACCTAGAAATCGACTTGTCCAACAATATTTTCACTTGTCCAAATAAATAGTTTGTTTTATTCAAGTACAAGGACAATGTTTTTCATTGCTCAAAATATTTTTACTTGTCCACTGGACAACCACCAAGGTACAATCTGTTTGTTCGGAGCAGATGTTCATTTGTCAGGACAAAAGGACAAACTGCTTATTTCAAACACTGGAAATATGACTGCCATGTGACCTCACACTTTTACTGACGTTATTCACTAGTACGTACCGGTACATGTATGTAACTTTTTCTATAAACATGCACAGGAGGGTATCCAACAAAACATTGTTATCATTTGCGTCGATCGGTGGGGAACAAGGGGAACACACCCCATCCCCACTTTTTAGCTTGGGGGAACAGCATAAGAAGTGTCCTCCCCCAACTTTTTCATTTAAAAAGAAACAAATATTTGCTGATTTAAAATTAGCAACATAACAATAGATTATTTGGGGTTTTAATGTTCACATGTACATGTAGATGTAGATCTACATATATATATATATATATATATATATATATATGCAAGTTTTGTAGTATGCAGTTGTTGAGTGGCAATCATCTGCCACAGTGCTCCAAACTGTCCCCTCCCCTACTGCCATAGCAATATTTCAGCCCCTCTCAGAAGTATCCTTCCCCAAAATTAAAAGATATATGCATTTATGCCACAATTTTAAAAATATTCATATATATATATATGGAAGATTTGTTTCATCAATAATGATATTGATAATCACTGTAATGATATTGATAATGTATTTCAACTTGAGGTTCAAGCGGGATTTAGTGAGTTAACTGTTAAGGTAGGTTATTATTATACATTTTTGGTTTGCACTTTGAAACTGGACTTTGTGTCCATTTCAATTTGTTGCACTATTTTGGTTGAAACATGGTTTGAATACCAGCTATATGTAGGGTATGTAAAAATATTAGAATGTAGAAAGAACCACACTTTCTAAGTTTCTACGTCCCTTCCGACTAGGTTCTATCATTATCTAACCCCCCCCCCCAACCAAACAACCCCACCCCCACTCCTACCCATTATTATTATAACATACATGCAAGTTTTGTTGCCTGAACAATGTAAAGATAAATGCATATATCTTTTAATTTTGTGTAAGGGTGCTTCTGAGGGGCTGAAATATTGCTAGGGCAGTAGGGGAGGGGACAATTTGGAGCACTGTGGCGGATGATTGCCACTCCGCAGACTACAAACTGCACGCTACAAAGATATATCTTACAACTATTATTTACGAAAATGATAAGTGTGATACATAGAGTTAGATACTAAGGCATGATTAGTGTATGACAAAAGTATTCTGAAATGAACAAGTTCCTCGAGAAATCAGTTCTTATTCTTAATTCATATTTCTGACCAACACCTGTTTGTGAATGCCGCCATTTTGAAATGAACTCCTGTCGTCGATAGAGTGGTGTCCCTTGAGGGGTTATAGCTAAAACGGAACCGAGCCAAAACGGCACCAAGCAAAAACGGAACCAAATTGGACAAAATGGAACCTGCGTTAGCTAAAACGGCACCATAATTGAATTTTATTTGAAGAATAGTGTAACAAATCTGTATATTTCCAATACTTTCCTGAATAATCTGATTTGTTGTCTGTCCTTTTTCTACTTATGTTTGGTTTCTTAATTTTATTCTTGGTTTCTGAACTTCTTATACTAACATCTTCTAGCACCCTATTAGCACTTTAATCAGCCTTCTATGAATCAGATTATTGATGGGTAAAGTTACAGGAACGATCATTCAGATCCACTGATTTTCCAAACAGTGGCACGAGAGCACCGGTCTATTAGTGGGCACGTGCTGAGAAAGCGAAATCGTTACAATAGTAAATAAGACAAAAAAACCCCAACAAAACAACTTAACTCAAATGAAAAGTTATTTATTAAAAGAAAAAATAAATGTTTTTGTGTCACTTCTGATAGTTGCACAAACAATCTAGGCCTACAGGTCAGGTAAATTTATTTACGTGCTTCCATCAGATAACTGTTCAAGCACGCTCCCATTGGGAGCCGCCTCTGACAAGAGCCAGACGCCAATCTTGCTGAGGAGAGCTCTTGTGAACTTTGTATTTTTCTCAATAAAATAAGTCAAAACAAAAAGACCACCGGAAGTTGGGAGAAAACGTGAGCTGTGTATGCATTTCTTAATTTTTACACATTCAATAAAGACAACACTTTTCCTTGTTGTTGTATTGTTCCTGTATTGTTGTTGTTGTTGTTATCATAATTAACCCCACCATACAGATCCGTCTTAATGCTTACTACTACAAAAACTAATCTGTTTGACCAACAGTGTTAGTTGGGGATGCGGATGATTGGACACCTAACCCAAGCAATCTGGAGAAAGTGCCAAGTCTACGTCATCAAAGTGGAAAGACTTTCGAATTGACCCCCCCCCCCCCCCCCAACCCCTATTCATCGCTCTGAACTCTAACCCTAATCCTGAAATTAAAAATAAGATAAGTTATATATATTTATATATGGTGCCGTTTTAGCCATGGTAGGTTCCGTTTTCGCCAACAAAAATGGTTCCGTTTTCGCCAAAGAAAATGGTTCCGTTTTGTCACGGTTCCGTTTTAGCCTGTACCCCCCTTGAGGTGCTAAAAATAACGATTCGTTAAAGGTGCAATATCGTGTCTTTCTGTGTACATCTATGTATGTGTGTGTGTGTGTATTTGTGTGTGTGTATGCGTGCGCGCACGCGTGTGTGGTTATGTTTATTTTGTCGGTGCATCATATTGATGCAGATACGTGTATTAAGTGGCTGTTGTTATCATTATTATATTATAACTAGGTCATATGTATGTTTTTAATGGGAAACTTTCCCCTTAACCAATGTATATACATAAACCTATTGTATTGTATTATACTGTATTATATTGATAGTCTCAAGTTGCTCAGTTGAAGAATGCAAATATAAAAATAAAAAAAACCCCAAAAACACCTAAAAAACTTGAAAAACAACATAACTAAATTTGATATCACTTCCATTGTGCATTATCCTATCTGTGGGAAAGTGTATATAAAATATCCCTTGTTGATAGACGTCAAGAGTAGTGGTAATGGGTTTCTTCTCTTGATTTCACATTTACCATAATCACAAAACCGTAATTATAAAAAAGTGTTATAGTGTCTTTAAACGGTGTTTCTATTCCTTTCAGTGTTGATGCCGATTAACATATAAGTGCATTAACAGATTCATAATATAAGTGCATGAACAGATTCGTATATAAGTGCGTGAACAGATTCATATACAAGTGCGTGAACAGATTCATAATATAAGTTCATAAACAGATTCATATACAAGTGCTTGAACAGATTCATATACAAGTGCGTGAACAGATTCATATACAAGTGCGTGAACAGATTCATATACAAGTGCGTGAACAGATTCATATACAAGTGCGTGAACAGATTCATATATACAAGTGCGTGAACAGATTCATATATACAAGTGCGTGAACAGATTCATATACAAGTGCGTGAACAGATTCATATATACAAGTGCGTGAACAAATTCATATATACAAGTGCGTGAACAGATTCATATACAAGTACGTGAACAGATTCATATACAAGTGCGTGAACAGATCCATATACAAGTACATGAATACATACAAGTGCGTGAACAGATTCATATACAAATACATGAACAGATTCATATACAAGTGCGTGAACAGATTCATATATAAGTGCGTGAACAGATTCATATACAAGTACATGAACAGATTCATATATAAGTGCGTGAACAGATTCATATATACGTGCATTAACAGATTTATATACGGGTACGTGAACAGAATTGGTATATAAGCGAATAAACAGATTCATATATAAGTGCATTAACAGATTTATATACGGGTACGTGAACAGAATTGGTATATAAGCGAATAAACAGATTCATATATGTACTAGTGCATGAACAGATTCGTATATAAGTGTATGAACAGATTCATATAAAATTGCTTGAACAGAGTCGCAGATTTTCACTTATTGATGACGTCCTGTCAGACCTCGTTGTTCTAGGGACAGGATCTATGGATCTCGATCAGTTGTACACCGCTTGCCCGAGGAGCGATGGGTCGGTCACCGGCAATGGACTCATCGTTTTCCCATCCCAACAAGTGCATCAAAGTCAGTGATATGTATAGTCCTGTTTATGTGTGTGTGTGTGTCTCTCTCTCTCTCTCTCTCTCTCTCTCTCTCTCTCTCTCTCTCTCTCTCTCTCTCTCTCTCTCTCTCTCTCTCTATCTCTATCAGCGGGTTTCCTCCCTCATATCTGTGTGGTCCTTAAACATATGTCCGACGCCATATAACCGTAAATAAAATGTGTTGAGTGCGTCGTTGAATAAGACATTTCCTTCCTTCCTCTCTCGTTTTGTCTCTGTCTATACATTTGTTTGTCTCTGTCTGTCTGTCTGTCTCTGTCTGTTTCTCTCTCTCTCGCTCTGTCTCTCTCTATCTCTGTCTCTCTCTCTCTGTCTCTCTCTCTGTCTGTCTCTGTCTCTGTCTGTCTGTCTGTCTGTCTGTCTCTCTCTCTCTCTCTCTCTCTCTCTCTCTCTCTCTCTCTCTCTCTCTCTCTCTCTCTCTCTCTCTCTCTCTCTCTCTCTCTCTCTCTCTCTCTCTCTCTCTCTCTCTCTGTGTGTGTGTGTGTGTGTTTGTGAGTGTGTGTGTCTAGTACATGTATAAGACATACTAGATCTCTCTGTATCGGGCAGTGTATACCCGAGTGGCTCGTCTCTAGGTATAATCAGAGATACGATCTTATATAAAGTATATGTAATATAGCACGTTTAGTTCACTAGAAAACACAACAAAACACAATACACTTTGGAATCTGTATTGACCTTACGCTGACAAATATATTTGCCGCAGTTAATTAATTAACAACAACAATAATAATAACAACCCAGAACTAATCACTTAATTAGTTAATCACTAGGTGTCTAGTTTACACAATATTCTAATCACTTCACCGTGACACAACACCCACACGTGTGATAATTGAGAAACGCTTCCAGGGGAACTTAATTAATAAAGGAATTACAACTCTGTTCCTACTTGGTTAATTTTTAATTAACCCTTAACTACTCATTCAGTAACCTTGTAATACAGAATTAATACTGGTACCTATCACAATACAGACAATAACATACAGTTTACCTAGGTCCTCTAGGATGACCGGCTAAGCTTTATATTTTTAGAACAGTGAAGCCTACAATTTACTTCGTCAGTTACCGGAAACACTGTCTAAATAATATTGGTATAATACAGTATTAAAATATTTAAAGTCACATCAATCACATCAAGGTTATACAACAGAGCAGCAATATATTTACCAAGTCCAAACGGACTAACGTTCCCTGGTAGCCTTCCAATATGTTTCTCCCCGATAAATCTAAAATCCTAGCTATTTATTATAAAAACCCAGACTTGTCCGGAGACAGTACGCGTGACCGAAACTTATCATGTGAATTTCCACCACTCCCAGAGTCGATATATTTTCTTAGATGACCAGACATACTGTCGCCAGTTCGCCAGAAATACCCCGGTCATAAACCGTTCTACCGGAGTTATTACGTAACTACTGGCCACATGGCCTCCACACCTCGTCCGGGTGTATATTGGGAACAGCTCGACCACCGTCGCGCGGAGGTATTACGTAACAAAGTGCCCACCTAGTCTAAGTGCATATTGGGACTGCACACGGCCCTCTAAAACAATTAATATCGCCACAGGCGAAAAGAAATTAAGAGCATGTTCCGTCACACACCCCAACCTCAAAAATGATATTTCCTCTACTCTAGGAATAGGGAAATATACTACAATAAAACAAATGTGCGTTAACCGACGCATCCGGGCATTTATAACACATAGTAATAAGGTGACTACCAGTAATCACACTGAGTCTCTGAGTCCCTGGTATACAATAAAATATATAAAAACAAAACAGAAATCAAGAACGTCAACACATTATCAGAACGTTCAACTTCGGGACAGGGCATCAGCGATTACATTGGAAGTGCCCTTGATGTGTTCAATGGTAATTGGGGATTCCTGCAGAAGAAGACTCCATCTCAAAACTCTCTGGTTGGTGGCTTTCATTCTGTGAATGAAAGTGAGCGGATTATGGTCCGTAAAGACAACCACTTGATGCACTGCCGATTTCACGTAGATCTGAAAATGCTTCAGAGCTTGTACCATGGCCAAAGCTTCCTTCTCTATAGTGGAATAGTTCACCTGGTGTTTGTCAAACTTTTTGGAGAAGAAACTTACAGGATGGTCCAGTCCATTTTCGTCTTCCTGGAACAGCACAGCTCCAGCTCCCACGTCACTGGCATCCACAGCCAGCTTGAAAGGCATTCGGTAGTCTGGTGCTGCCATCACGGGAGACGAGGAGCGCATCTGCTTGAGACGGTTGAATGACTTCTCGCATTCTTCTGACCACTGGAACTTCGTTTCCTTCTTTTTCAGTGTCGCACGTTTTCCAAGTTTTCTCCGATAGGCATGCTGTCGAATCGGTGTAGCGTTGGGTTCCAAGCGCACATCCTGGCTTACGGTATTGGTAACCGTTGGAAGGTCCTGACAAATGGAAACATTGTCTTGTTTCAACGTAGACAATTTTGCTCGCTGGGGGCTCAAGTCTGCTATAATCTGGCTGTTGGTTAATTTGTTCTCTGCAGTCTTGACGTCATCACAGGAAATTGAGTGACTCTCAATTTGGACCGGTAACTCTGGAACTATCGGCAGTCTGTCAAAATAACCTTTTAGCAAATTGATGTGACAATACCTACTTTTCCTAACCCTATCAGGAGTGTTTATCACATACCCTGTCTCATTAACCCGTTTGCGCACAACATAGGGCCCGAAATACCTGTTCTGCACAGAACCCCGTTTAATGGGAAGGTACAGCAGCACCTTATCCCCTGGTCGCCGGCAACCTCCTATCTCTAACTCTCTTATTCATTAATACTCTCTCAGTTAATAATGTAGTGCGAGCTGCCAACAAATTTGGATCAGCCCCCTGCTCTAGGATTAACTCTTGTCTATTACAAGGTAAGTCCCCTCTATCAAACACAACTGGTTCATTTACCCTCTGCGGGAGGTCAACAGGTTCCACCACATTTAGTTCCTCAGTTGACTTATCTACCATTTTACTGATAACCTCATCCACTCCAATTTCATGGCTCACACACGTATCAGACAAATCACAAATATCCTCTGGGTCTCGTGCTACCCTTCTGGCCATAGCCCTAGTCATTACACACGCAGGATAACTAATCTCATCAACCTCACACTCTTTTATTGGTAAAGGGCTGTCTTTAATTAACATTGGTCACATTTCGGCTGACAACACTGACTAGTCAAATCATTACCCAACAAAACTCCTTTTTAAAGCCCTCTAAAACAATTAATATCGCCACAGGCGAAAAGAAATTAAGATCATGTTCCGTCACAGTGGCAAATTAATGTATATACGTTTATTATCATTCAGTGAGATGGGAAGTTAGTCGGAAACATCTTAACAATTGGCAGAAAAATCAGGACAGTCTCTTTACAATCAAAGTATAAAACTAAACTAAACTGTATTTAGACCTCTTTGTAGATCATATTGCTTTTTGTAGGTCAGAGAAAAGTCTGGCTTTCAAAGTACATTTCGCGTCTGTAATTCTAGCAGGTATTGGAGCCCTCCAGTGTGGAGAGGGTGGGGTGGGGAGGATAAATCATGTTTTTTTTCTTCTAAAGCTGTCTGTGTGTAATTTTAGAAATAAACTATCTGCAGGTAATGGTCGTCTAAATAAAAACTACACAACTCTTCAACATTCAAGTGGATGAAATAGCACGATTTGCGTCGACTTTCGTCCATAACCTAAAATTTAAATCTCAGCTAACGTTGAAATAAATGCCAGCGTCATATTACCCCTATTAAAGTTCTCTAATTTCAAGGATTGACAAGGAGTTAGAATGAAAAATCAACGCTTACATTTTATCTGGACTCTGAAAGTTTGTTTTGTTTAACGACACCACTAGAGGACATTGATTTATTAATCATCGGCTATTGGATATCAAACATTTGGTAGGCCTAATTTTGACTAGGTCTTAAAGAGAAATCCCACAAAAAATGTCTTTAATAGCAAATGATCTTTTATATACACCATACTAAGACCGGATAGCACATACCACGGCCTTTGATATACCAGTCTTGATGTACTTGCTGGAACGAAACATAGCCCAAAGCGCCTGTCGACTGCGCATCAACTGAGCGCTTTGCCACTGAGCTACGTTCCGCTGTCATCTAGAATCCAATCCTAATTAATTAATTAACTTTTTTTCCGAACATGCTTGCACTCGTTAAGTTTTGTTTTCATTAATTCATTTTTTTTTTGTGAGGGGCGGGATCGATCCCCGTCGGTGGGCCTATCGGGCTATTTCTAGTGCACTATGACTGGTATATCAAAGGCCGTAGTATGTGCTATCCTGTCTGTGGGATGGTGCATATAAAAGATCCCTTGCTACTAATGAAAAAACAAAATGCAGCGGGTTTCCTTTCTGAGATTATACGTCAAAATTACAAACTGTTTGACATCCAATAGCCGATGATTAATAAATCGATGTGCTCTAGTGGTGTCGTTAAACAAATAAACAATCTTTCATTCTTTCGTTTGTTTCGTGTTTCGTCCTTTAAATGGACTGTTCCGAGTTTGCAGCCTTGATAGGATGTTTCCGACGAACAGAGTAATTTTACAGATTAAAATCACAATACATTTTCTTAATTAGAATACAACTGTAGATATATATCAACTGTGTTTGCGGTTGTGTGCTTGTCACGGAACATGCTCTGAAATTTGTTTCGCCTGTGGCGATTTTAATTGTGTTAGAGGGCCGTGTGCAGTTTATTGCCCGTAGCCCAGATGGGCAACTTGTTACGTAAGACTTCTGCGCGACCGTCCTCGATCGGTACGCCTAATACACACCCTCAGCCAGGTGCGGAGGCCATGTGGCTAGTAGTTACGTAATATCTCCGGTAGTGCTGTTTATGGCCAGCAGATTGCTCGCGGTTGGCGACAGCCAGACTGACGATCAGAGAGAAATATACCGACTCTAGTAGAGGTAGAATATGAGATGATACGTGAGGTACCGCCTTGTACCCCCAGGCAAAATCCTGATTTATAATAAATAGCTAGTGTTTTAGAGATATCGAGGAGAACGAATAGGAAGGCTCCGAGGGAACGTTAGTCCGTTTGGACTTTGGTAAATATCATTTCTGCTCTGTGTATAACCTTGATGTGATTGATGTGACTTTAAATATTTTAATACTGTATTATACCAATATTCTTTAGACAGTGTCTTCGGTCATCTGACGAAGTAAATCGTAGACTTTTTGTTCTAACATTATACGAGTATTTGGTAATATAAAGCTTAGCCAGTCATCCTAGCGGACCTAGGTAACTGTAGGTTATTGTCTTTATTGTGATAAGTATTAATTCTGTGTTACAAGATTACTGAAAGAGTAGTTAAGGGTTAATTAAAAATTCACCCGTTAGGAATAGAGCTGTAATTCCTTTATTAATTAAGTTCCCCTGCAAGTGTTTCTAAATTATCACACGTTACTGAACGAGTAGTAAGGGTTAACTAAAAATTAACCAGTTAGGAATGGTGTTGTAATTCCTTTATTAATTAACTTCTCCGGGAAGCGTTTCTCAATTATCACACGTGTGGGTGTGGTGTAACGGTGAAGTGATTCGCATATTGTGTAACTAGACACCTAGAGATTAACTAATTAAGTGATCAGTTCTGGGTTGTTATTATTGCTGTTATTAATTAACTACTACGGTTGTACATTTGTCAGCGTAGATTAATACAGATTCCAAAGTGTATTGTGTTTTTGTTGTGTTTTCTAGAGAACTAACGTGCTATAATAATATATACTTTATATAAGATCGTATCTCTGATCATACCTAGAGACGAGCCATACTAGGGTTTAACAGCCTGTTACAGAGAGATCTAATAGATATACAAGTAGGAGAGACATTTTGATAATCGTGTTTTATTCGGTTACGGGAATTATAGAATCCCCGTGACAGTGCTTATGCTTGTAGAATTTAGTTTGTAATATTACTTCGTGATCTCTCTCTCTCTCTCTCTCTCTCTCTCTCTCTCTCTCTCTCTCTCTCTCTCTCTCTCTCTCTCTCTCTCTCTCTCTCTCTCTCTCTCTCTCTCTCTCTCTCTCTCTCTCTCTCTCTCTCTCTATATATATATATATATATATACATACCTATCTATCTATCTATCTATCTATCTATCTATCTATCTATCTATCTATATATACATATACATATACATATACATATATATATATATATATATATATATATATATATATATATATATATATACATATACGTATATGTATGTATGTATGTATATGTATATGCATATAATCAATGTGCTCTAGTGATGACGTTAAACAAAACAAATACATTTTATTTCATTTCAAGCCCGTTTTTACTGGCAACCACAACTCGTACAATTTTACGGACAAAATATTCATTGTATTTATATAACGAATTAAAATAAGGCAAACACAGTAAACGTAAGTAACTGGGGTGGGGGTAGAGTGAGGGGTCTACATATATTTTGATTTGTTTTTTGGGCTATTTCTCGCTCCAGCCAGTGCACCACGATGGTACACCAAAGGCCGTGGTATGTGCAATCCTGTCTATGGGATAGCGCATATAAAAGATCCCTTGCTGCTAATCGAAAATAGTAGCCCATGAAGTGGCGACAGTGATTTTCCTCGCTCATTATCTGAGTGGTCCTTAACCATATGTCCGACGTCATATAACCGTAAATAAAATGTGTTGAGCGCGTCGTTAAATAAACCATTTCATTCCTTTCTATTAACCCTGAAGGTCGATGTCGTTTATACTAAAGCCAACCTCACACGATGCGTATTTGCTGCGATACAACACGATATCGTGGTGTATCTCGAAGAATCTATTTTTTTTTTTTATCTTACAGGATCGCAGAAAAAATCTCCGCACACGGTACGATTTCCTACCATTTTTTTTTTTTTGGGAGGGGGGGGGGGGACGTAACTCAGTGGTACAATCCTTGCCTAATGCGTAATCGATCTAGGATCGATTCCTGTCGGTCGACCCATTGAGCTATTTCTCGCTCCAGCCAGTGCACCACAACTGGCACACCAAAGCCGTGGTATGTACTATCATGTATATGGGATGGTGCATATAAAAGATCCCTTGCTGCTAATCGAAAAGAGTAGCCCATGAAGTGGCGACAGCGGGTTTCCTCTCTATATCTGTGTGGTCCTTAACCATATGTCTGACGCCATATAACCATAAATAAAATGTGTTGAGTGCGTCGTTAAATAAAACATTTCTTTCCGTATACCACTTTTTCATGAAACTGTACAGCGAGACAAGATACGGCATAATACTGTCTATGATCGTATCAACAGGCGTATCAGCCACACACGATGCGATTCCTTATCATATCTTATTGTATCACACAGGGCTTCTAGAATTCTTATAAAATCCACTAGCCATGGAATCAGTGATTAAACATTTTTACTAGTCAGGATTAAAAATTCACTAGCCCTACTTTACTTTACGGTAAGTTAATACAAGTTTACTAAAATCTATAATAGTAATAATCAGATATGTCACCAAAAAAGGAAGATAGAGCTTAAAAACACTGACATTGGGGGGTTGGGGTGGGGGCAGGAGTTTTATATTTACAAAATAAACTTAACTGCAACATTTGACCCCCCAAAAATCACTAGCCGTCGGGCATGGCAATAGTAGTTATTTACTAGCCCAACATTGAATATCACTAGCCATTTGAGTGGGGCTACCATAATCTAGAAGCCCTGTTATCACAGTATCGTGTATCGCAGCAAATAATAATAAAATAAAATATAATAATAAAATAAAATAAAATATAATAATAATAATAATAATAATAATAATAATAATAATAATAATAAAATAATAATAATAATAATAAAAAAATTAAAATTAACTTTAAAGGTAAACAATACTATGCGTCGCAGGATCGAACCACCTCGTTGGATCCATTCAACTGATTTTTTTCTCTCATTGTAACCAGTGCACCACAACTGGTAAAAGGCCGTTTATATGCTTTTCTGTCTGTGGGAAAGTACATATAAAAGATCCCTTTCTGCATTAGAAAAAATGTAGCGGGTTACCTTATGTTTGAAATCCAATAACCAATGTTTAATTAATCAATGTGCTCTGGTGGTGTCGTTAAACAAAACAAACAAACTTTAACAATACTAATTGTACTCTGACGGTAAGAGAACGAGACGGACATTTGGACATAGGATTGTTGTTGTATTAGAGCGGGAATCTTTCACTTGTGGAAAAGCAATTGCGGAAAAATTACATGTACATAGGTTGGTCTCTGACTGTAAGAGGGCTACCAACCGTCCAAAGTCCGTCTCGTTCTCTTACCGTCAAAGTACTCGGGCTAACGTACACACGTGCGGATATCTGTATCCAATCAATTTAAGGGGAGACTGCGCAAAAAAATTACTTGACTTATGACAAATACAGTATCATTCAGAACCATACGTATGGGTACTACGCATTACATGTAATATATACGTATCCATATGGGGATAAGTAGGCATCAGACTAGAGATATCCACCCATACGGAAACGAATGCGAGAAAATATAGTTTTCTTGTTATCACTAGGTTTGACAGGGAAGAGGATGCAGTTAGTGAATATGTGCACTTGGTTTACACTGGATACTGCATACTGTCTCCCACAGCACCTTGAAGTCATGCAATATTTGTATAAAATGGGTGTGATTCGGTCCTTTGGCCCACGTGTGTTTGTTTACATTGATATAACGTAAAAATAAGGTGGACAACAGGGGTCGTCCTTTTGAATGTTCATTGGCCCCAGGCAGGTAAGGTTACTTGTGAAATGCCAATGGCCTGGTGAAATTAATAAAAGTGCTACAGCCACTGGGGCTATATGAGAAAACATAGTGTAATTAATTGTGGTCTGAGGCCAAGTAATAAATGGTATTTAGCCCTTAATGTAACCTGGGGCGGGGCGTAGCCCAGTGGTACAGCGTTCGCTTGATGTGCGGTTGGTCTGGGATCGATACCTGTCGGTGGGTCCATTGGGCTATTTCTCGTTTTAAGCAGTGCACCACGACTGGTATATCAAAGGCCGTGGTATGGGCTATCCTGTCTGTGGGGTGGTACATATAAAAGATACCTTGCTAATCGAACAATATAGCGGGTTTCCTCTCTTAAGACAATATGTCAAAATTACCAAATGTTTGACATCTAATAGCCGATGATTAATAAATCAATGTGCTCTAGTGGTGTCGTTAAAAACAAAAGAGTCGCAAATTAATGTAACCTAGCTAGAGTAACTAAAGTGGATTTTCCAGAACTCGCATGGACTCGATAATTTGCGAATCAGCCCTATCAGCATTCAAGGCACAGTGCACTGCTCACTTTGTGGTCGATGGAGGATATTAACTTTATGGCTTCCAAATAACACCGAGACAAAGAAAATACGGTCAACTGTCGACAACTTCTAACAGCCAGGATCAACGGACTAACGGACAACTGTGATTGTTTACGACGGAGTTTGGTAAACACGACGACGTTTTTAAAACCAGCTATGGTGTAGTGGTAGATAGGGAGGGATGCGCGGTCGGTTTGGGATTGATCCCCGTCAGTGGGCCTATTTCTCGCTCCAGCCAGTGCACCACGACTGGTACAGCAAAGGCCGTGGTATGTGCCATCCTGTCTATAGGATGGTGCATATAAAAGTTCCCTTGCTGCTAATCGAAAAAGAGTAGCTCATGAAGTAGTGACAGCGGGTTTCCTCCCTGAACATCTGTGTGGTTCTTAATCATATGTCCGACGTTATATAACCGTAAATACAATGTGTTGAGTGTGTTAAATAAAACATTTTCCTCTTGTTCTTGGTAGGTAGGGGGCGGGACGCAGCCCAGTGGTAAAGCGTTCGCCTCAACAATGCGCGGTCGGTCTAGGATCGACCCCCGCCAATGAGCCCATTGAGCTATTTCTCGTTCCAGCAAGTGCATTACGACTGGTGTATCAAATGCCGTGCTATCCTGTCTGTGGGATGGTGCATATAAAAGATCCCTTGCTGCTAATCGAACAGAGTAGCCCATGAAGTGGCAACAGCGAATTTCCTCTCTCAATATCTGTGTTGTCCTTAACCATATGTCCGACGCCATAAAACCATAAATAATTGTGTTGAGTGCGTCGTTAAATAAAACATTTCCTTTCTTCCTTCTTTCTTTACTTTTAAAACCAGTTGTGGTATTGTGGTAGGGGGCGGGTAAAGCGTTCTCTTCATCAATGCGCGGTCGGTCTAGGATCGATCCCCGCCAATGAGTCTATTGGGTTATTTCTAGTTCCAGCAAGTGCATCACGACTGGTATATCAAAGGCCGTGGTATGTGCTCTCCTGTCTGTGGGATGTTGCATATAAAAGGTCCCGTTCTACTAATGGGAACAATGTCCATTCCTTGACTTTGTGAGGTAGCTTGTATGTCTCAGTGACCCAGAGAGCTACACCAGCGAGAGCGTCAGCTCCTGGTAGGGTCTCCCAAGCTGGATTGGTCAACGGTCAACCAAGCTGGATTGGTCAAAGGGCAACTAAGCTGGATTGGTCAAATGTCAACCAAGCTGGATTGGTCAAAGGGCAACTAAGCTGGATTGGTCAAATGTCAACCAAGCTGGATTGGTCAAAGGGCAACCAAGCTGAATTGGTCAAAGGGCAACCAAGCTGGATTGGTCAAAGGGCAACCAAGCTGGATTGGTCAAAGAGCAACCAAGCTGGATTGGTCAAAGGGTAGAGATTAGACTAATATGGATCACTGTGGGACAACCAAGCTGGATTGGTCAACGGATAGAAAGAAAGAAAGAAATCTTTTATTTAACGACGCACTCAACACATTTTATTTACGGTTATATGACGTCAGACATATGGTTAAGGACCACACAGATTTTGAGAGGAAACCCGCTGTCGCCACTACATGGGCTACTCATTCCGATTAGCAGCAAGGGATATTTTATTTGCGCTTCCCACAGGCAGGATAGCACAAACCATGGCCTTTGTTGAATCAGTTATGGATCACTGGTCGGTGTAAGTGGTTTACACCTACCCATTGAGCCTTGCGGAGCACTCACTCAGGGTTTGGAGTCGGTATCTGGATTAAAAATCCCATGCCTCGACTGGGATCCGAACCCAGTACCTACCAACCTGTAGACCGATGGCCTAACCACGACGCCACCGAGGCCGGTGGTCAACGGATAGAGGCTAGACTAATATGGATCACCCAAGCTGGACTGGTCAACGGACAGGCTAGACTAACATGGATCACTGTGGGTCACCCAAGCTGGACGGTCAACGGATAGAGGCTAGACTAATATAGATCACTGTGGGTCACCCAAGCTGGACTGGTCAACTGATAGAGGCTAGACTAATATGGATCACTGTGGGTCACTCAAGCTGGATTGGTCAAATGGTAGAGGCTAGACTAATATGGATCACTGTGAGTCACCCAAGCTGGACTGGTCAAAGGGCAATCAAGCTGGATTGGTCAAAGTGTAGAGGCTAGACTAATATGGATCACTGCGGGTCAACCAAGCTGGATTGGTCAAAGCGTACAGGCTAGACTAATATGGATCGCTGCGGGTCAACCAAGGTGGATTGGTCAAAGGGTAGAGGCTAGACTAATATGGATCGCTGCGGGTCAACCAAGGTGGATTGGTCAAAGGGTAGATACTAGACTAATATGGATCACTGCAACAGCGGGTTTCCTCCCTGAACATCTGTGTGGTTCTTAATCATATGTCCGACGTTATATAACCGTAAATACAATGTGTTGAGTGTGTTAAATAAAACATTTTCCTCTTGTTCTTGGTAGGTAGGGGGCGGGACGCAGCCCAGTGGTAAAGCGTTCGCCTCAACAATGCGCGGTCGGTCTAGGATCGACCCCCGCCAATGAGCCCATTGAGCTATTTCTCGTTCCAGCAAGTGCATTACGACTGGTGTATCAAATGCCGTGCTATCCTGTCTGTGGGATGGTGCATATAAAAGATCCCTTGCTGCTAATCGAACAGAGTAGCCCATGAAGTGGCAACAGCGGATTTCCTCTCTCAATATCTGTGTTGTCCTTAACCATATGTCCGACGCCATAAAACCATAAATAATTGTGTTGAGTGCGTCGTTAAATAAAACATTTCCTTTCTTCCTTCTTTCTTTACTTTTAAAACCAGTTGTGGTATTGTGGTAGGGGGCGGGTAAAGCGTTCTCTTCATCAATGCGCGGTCGGTCTAGGATCGATCCCCGCCAATGAGTCTATTGGGTTATTTCTAGTTCCAGCAAGTGCATCACGACTGGTATATCAAAGGCCGTGGTATGTGCTCTCCTGTCTGTGGGATGTTGCATATAAAAGATCCCGTTCTACTAATGGGAACAATGTCCATTCCTTGACTTTGTGAGGTAGCTTGTATGTCTCAGTGACCCAGAGAGCTACACCAGCGAGAGCGTCAGCTCCTGGTAGGGTCTCCCAAGCTGGATTGGTCAACGGTCAACCAAGCTGGATTGGTCAAAGGGCAACTAAGCTGGATTAGTCAAATGTCAACGAGGTTGGATTGGTCAAAGGGCAACCAAGCTGAATTGGTCAAAGGGCAACCAAGCTGGATTGGTCAAAGGGCAACCAAGCTGGATTGGTCAAAGAGCAACCAAGCTGGATTGGTCAAAGGGTAGAGATTAGACTAATATGGATCACTGTGGGACAACCAAGCTGGATTGGTCAACGGATAGAAAGAAAGAAAGAAATCTTTTATTTAACGACGCACTCAACACATTTTATTTACGGTTATATGACGTCAGACATATGGTTAAGGACCACACAGATTTTGAGAGGAAACCCGCTGTCGCCACTACATGGGCTACTCATTCCGATTAGCAGCAAGGGATATTTTATTTGCGCTTCCCACAGGCAGGATAGCACAAACCATGGCCTTTGTTGAATCAGTTATGGATCACTGGTCGGTGTAAGTGGTTTACACCTACCCATTGAGCCTTGCGGAGCACTCACTCAGGGTTTGGAGTCGGTATCTGGATTAAAAATCCCATGCCTCGACTGGGATCCGAACCCAGTACCTACCAACCTGTAGACCGATGGCCTAACCACGACGCCACCGAGGCCGGTGGTCAACGGATAGAGGCTAGACTAATATGGATCACCCAAGCTGGACTGGTCAACGGACAGGCTAGACTAACATGGATCACTGTGGGTCACCCAAGCTGGACGGTCAACGGATAGAGGCTAGACTAATATAGATCACTGTGGGTCACCCAAGCTGGACTGGTCAACTGATAGAGGCTAGACTAATATGGATCACTGTGGGTCACTCAAGCTGGATTGGTCAAATGGTAGAGGCTAGACTAATATGGATCACTGTGGGTCACCCAAGCTGGACTGGTCAAAGGGCAATCAAGCTGGATTGGTCAAAGTGTAGAGGCTAGACTAATATGGATCACTGCGGGTCAACCAAGCTGGATTGGTCAAAGCGTACAGGCTAGACTAATATGGATCGCTGCGGGTCAACCAAGGTGGAATGGTCAAAGGGTAGAGGCTAGACTAATATGGATCACTGCGGGTCAACCAAGCTGGATTGGTCAAAGCGTACAGGCTAGACTAATATGGATCGCTGTGGGTCAACCAAGGTGGATTGGTCAAAGGGTAGAGGTAGACTAATATGGATCGCTGTGGGTCAACCAAGCTGGATTGGTCAAAGGGTAGAGGTAGACTAATATGGATCACTGTGGTTCAACCAAGCTGGATTGGTCGACGAATAGAGGCTAGACTAATATAGATCACTGTGGGTCACCCAAGCTGGATTGGTCGACGAATAGAGGCTAGACTAATATAGATCACTGTGGGTCACCCAAGCTGGATTGGTCGACGAATAGAGGCTAGACTAATATAGATCACTGTGGGTCACCCAAGCTGGATTGGTCGACGAATAGAGGCTAGACTAATATAGATCACTGTGGGTCACCCAAGCTGGATTGGTCGACGAATAGAGGCTAGACTAATATAGATCACTGTGGGTCACCCAAGCTGGATTGGTCGACGAATAGAGGTTAGACTAATATAGATCACTGCTAAAGACGGATGAGCTGGGCCAAGCTATTTGTAACCGCAGCTCAAGCCAGATTCGCTCATATGATAGACTAATAAAACATTTACAAACTTTGGGAATCGCTTAAAGTGTGGATGTTCTGGCAGCTGTACAGACCTTCCAATACCCCAACACACACACACACACACACACACACACACACACACACACACACACACACACACACACACGCACGCACGCACGCACACACACACACACCGCGAGCACCATAGGCGTACGGGCTCTCATGTTTTGTAAGTTTGTAAGGGGGGGGGGGGGGGAGGCTGGCTTTTGCCCGAATTAAACGAAAATGCCCGAATCTGGATAATAATATTTATTCATATCACCGTTGCTACCAAAAAGCTATATACTGTTACAAATGAATCTCTACGCATTTGTACATGGATTACAACTAATTTTGAGGGTAGAATGATGGAAATACATGGTAAAAAGGTGTCAGGTCAGCACATTTTGACAGAATATCTGTATCATTTTAGCCCGAATTTGAGGTTTTGCTCCAGTACTTGTGGGCAGTTGCCCCCCCCCCGCAATTCAGTCTACCCTCACCCCCCTCCCCCCTCCCCCGCTCTGTCTCGTATGCTTATGCCAAGCACGATCTCTGGCTGAGACTGTTTTACGATATGATTGCTTGTAAAATAATTATGTCCGATATCTTATTTTCGCCTATTACATAACACGTGTCTGTATAATTGCTGGTAATAATGGACTGAACATACATCGACTTATTGCAGGATTCTGGGGAGCAGAAGAGTTAGGGCAGGATCTAGCTCAGTTAGTAAAGCGTTCGCCTGAGATGCTTTTGGCTTAGGATCGAATCTCCCTGGTGGAGGACCGATTCTCGTATAGGGTTTTTTTTTTTTTTTCCGGCGCCCCACGACAGGTATATCAAAGGCAGTGGTGTGTGATGTTCTGTCTATGGAAACAAAATGCATACAACAGATCACTTGCTTGATAAGTTAATAACTGAAAAATGTAAATACTTTCTTTTGACGATTGTGTTAGAATTACCAAATGTTTCACCAATACGCACTAGTGGTGTTGTTAAACAAAACAAACTAGAACCTAGGTCTTTGTGACGCAATGTTCGAGTAAGTGCTGGTTTTGAATTATTTTACAGACTGAATGCACATCTTGGGCAGGATGTATTCCAGTGGTAAAACGTTCGCCTGATGCACGGTCGGTATAGGATCGAACTCCGTCGGGGGACACATTAGACTATTTCTTTTTCCCAGCAAGAAATGCACCACGACTTGTTAATCAAAGGCCGAGGTATGTGCTGTCATGTCTGTGGGATGGTGTATATAAAAGATCCCTTGTTACTAACTGAAAAATGTAGCGGGTTTTCTCTCTAAGATTACATTACCAAATGTTTGACAGCCAATAGCCGATGATTAATAAATCAATACGCTTTGGTGGTGTCGTTAAAGAACACAAACTGTTGATACCAGTGGTAACGCACTCGCCACATATTCACGCACACGTCACTTGAAAATGCGTCGTGTTTTGACTAATGTTGAAGAAGGGTAATAGAGTAGGTCGGATACAGGTTGAACACTGTCAATGAGAAGTCGCGAGGCACTTTAATGTCAGTCAGAGTGTGATTGAGTGGATGAGGCAACGATTTGAAATGACTGGATCCGTTTCCTATGCACAAAGACCAGGACCATTAAGCAAAGAAAAAACGACGCATTTTCAACTGAAGAGTGTGTGTGAATATGTGGATGGCAATCATGCACACTTTTATACCCATGATGAGAACGCATTGTACGGGCACAACATACAGAATTTCAGACATGGGTGCGTTAAGCCAACCCATTTGTTGGGGTGATAGTAGGTACATGTGTTTGCGTAACTTTTACCATTTTGTTGTGGCCTATACCTGGAAGTACCGTTACTCGTATTGAAATCCACATGAAACCTCACTGTGTGGCCTAATTCACGAAGGCCATACATTCCTTCTTTCATAATTAGTGTGTTGGCCGGTCATCGTTAGCATGTGTAGTACTAACAATATACAGCGACCCTTCAATATGTATGTAATATATACTATAGAGATATGACTCTTGCAATCTTGACGTATGTGTATATATATTTATTTATTATATGTATACAATCTTCTGATGCTACCGGTTGGTGGCCTTGAGCGAAATAAATATGATCTGTTCTGTTCTGTGATCGTAAAGTTGCGATAGTTTGGTGAATTGTGGTCTATGGTATAACTACTTTGACTATACATGTCTTTATGTATGAAATCAATTACATCTTATCATAAGCTTTAATTGGAGTGGACCTGTCCATTCTAAAGAAATTAAACTGCCACGTTTTTAACAATGTTTTGTTTACCTTTTTAAATTTTTATTTTATTGAACTGCCCATTTCAGGGAGGTGTAACCTCGCTAAAATCTTTCCCGGGACCGACCTTGAGTCCCATCGCCTTCCTTTTTAAAAGTTCCCTTTTGTCCAGATGTCCCAAACAAGACCAAACATTACTAGACTCAGGCGCGGAGTTCGCGCGGTGGTGGGAGGCTAGGCGTCGCCCCTCCCTCTTTCACAAACCCCTGGATCCGCGCCTGATGCTCTGATTCATTTTTTCTGGTTCATGTTTCTACCTCTGATGTACTTAAGGCAAGGCATGACACAGCCTGTTCCCTGTACCCCACACAGGCGTTCTCTAAAACGCACATTAAGCCCTATGTGATGACCTTACAGCCTACAGAACTCTCTGGTGAAGTCAGATGTTGTGTCCACAACAGGCGTGCTTGAACAGTTTTCTGATGGAAGTTTGTGTAAAAAAATAAATAAAATTACCCGCATCCACACCCACACCACTGTTTCCTACACCACTGTTTCCTTTTCGTAACCGTTACGGTCGAGTTCGTCCGCCGAGTTCCGTCTCAACAGAGGTCCGGCTTTATGCATTCCGTTTCTGGCGGGAAACAGCACGTTTTGCTGCTGCGGGCAGAAGATGACGATGAACGTCGACCTGAACGTCTGACTGAGGAGACAGTACAGCATGAAGGTGATGGCCGAGTTGACAGCCAGCAGAGAGTCCGTGATCTCTCGGATAGCCTTCGTTCGGTAGCCTTCCTCGGCGTAACCCTTTCCGAAAAACGTCGACATGACGGCGTCCGGCATTATACACACCACGAAAACCAGTGTGATGATGATCAGCATGAGCGTGATCCGGTTGCGCGAGGACAGCTTCTTGCCCTTGACGCGCTCTTTGCGCAGCTCGTTAATGATGCGCACGTTGAGGTAAACGAGAACCACCAGGGGTATGATGCAGCGCACGGAATTCTGGATCCAAGAGTAAGGTACGATGAACGCGTTGTTGGCGCCCAGTTCCGTGAGGACTATTTCGTTGCACGAGACGTTATTGGCGGCGTCGTACACCGACACGACCTTGTATCTGAACAGCGAAGGCAGCGACAGGAGAATCATCGTTATGTAAACGGTGGTGCATATAATCCTTGCGCGGGAAATTGTGCATAGCTGTTTGGCTCTCGATATATGGCAGACGGATATGTATCGCTCCATCGCCACGGAAACCGTCAACCAGGCGGTGATGCACACCGCCATGTTAAATATGTAGTGAGCCATCGGGTAGTACGTCATCACCATGGTCTTGCTGACGTCGGGGTGGTTGAAGGAGAGCGCGAGCATGATGAAGTACATGAGGTCGTTGAAGAGCTTGATGGTTTCGGAGACGGTCAGGGCGGACAGGTAGACGTTGGTCGAGGTAGCCATGTGTCTGTGGTTGAGCACGATCAGAGCCAGCGTGTTGCCCGTGATGCCCACCACGCACAGGATCGGGTAGATTACCAGGCCAGTGACGTACTGCGCAGTCGTGTAGAAGTTCTCGTACTCTTCCGTCGTGTTCGACACGCAGCTTCTGTTGTGCAGCCCGCTCATGACGTCATTTCCCGTGTCGTCGTTGGCGAGCATGACAGCGGGGACGAGACTGATGTTCATGAGGTACGTATCCGTGGTGATGTTCGCCGCCATGTTTGTTTTATTTAAGGCCCAGAAGGGTTTCGGTGACCTGAAAAACAGAAAGAAATTTCAGCTGAGAATCGTTAGCCAATATACCAACACACGAAAAGTTAAAGTTAGTTTTGTTTAACAATCTACTTGAGCACATTGATTTGTTAATAATACCCGCTATTGAGTGTGAAACGTGCCTTTAACACGTCGAAGTAGCGATTATGCTCTTCGAATTAAAGGTCAAAGTACACGTTCGCTCTAAAGTTCTGTGTGTCAGTTAAAGTTAGTTTCTTTTAACAACACTACTAGAGCACATTGATTTGTTAATAATCCCGCTATTGGGTGTGAAACGTGCCTTTAACACGTCAATGTAGGGCTTATGCTCTTCGGGTTAAAGGTCAAAGTACACATTCGTTCTAAAGTTGTATGTGTCAGTTAAAGTTAGTTTTGTTTAACGACACAAGTAGAGCACATTGATTTGTTAATAATCCCGCTATCGGGTGTGAAACATTTGTGAATTCTGACATATAGTCTTAGAGATGAAACCCGCTACATTTGTTTTCATCAGTGGCAAGGGAGCTTTTATATGCACCATCCCACATACAGAATAACATACACCACGGCCTCTGATCTACCAAACGTGATGCACTGGCTGGAACGAGGGAATAATGAGGGAAAGTATGTACAATTAAAATACTACTAGTAACACTATTGTTTATATAAACAGTCTCTACGACGTAACAAATAAAAACAAATGCAAGGTTATGCTCTGACATTAAAACACATAACTTTTTTACATCAGGTAACAAAATAAACATTTTTTTACAATATATCTGAGCATGTTGGAATAAATTAAAACGAAGATCCTCATATAACGTTTAAATTATTAAAGCAAGAATTTCATTCTGTACAGACTGGTTATCGAATATAGCGATAGGACAGAATCGTTGATCAGCCGGCAGATTCTCATATCGGCCGGTCTGTAACCCAGTAGGAACAACACCACATCGAAATTTCACAAAGGCGCTCCTGTATCGGCCTGACATTAAACTGTACACATATCGCTCAACACGATAACTATTCATTAACAATCGATATTTTCTTAGTTTTCCTGTAGTCTGTAAAATAGCTTCTGCCCAAGACATTGCAAGCTGGTCACCATATTGTTCTAAAACTCGATTAATAATAAGTTTGGGTAAAACTACAATCTAATTAAAATTAGCTCCACTATTACATGTGGATCTAACACCAGCCAGTTGGAGCTCATGTCCACCAATCAAAACCTTACTTGCAGAATCCTGCCAGTGATTTAAAATAATTTGAAAACATTCCGAATTATCCTGAGGGTAGACGACATGTTTCGTGTGAATTACGAATGCCTTAAAACATGTTTTATTTTATAAAATAAATAATTTGTAATGTAAAACTGAAGACTGATAACCCATCCCGTACGTATTGATATGGTTCGCTGTACTGCGGCCACTAAAATAGACTCGCCCGATATTTTTAGAATTTGTATGCTCCCAAATAACGTTATAAAAGGCGAAGTGTGATTGGTCAATATTTAAATTATTATTGGGCCTCCCGCCTGTTTGATCGCCTGACTGCCTGTGGCGCGGTGCTCCCCGCTTTACGAATCCTTTATCCTCCAGGGCCTAATTAATAAAATAAAAATATATATATATATATAAATATTATTAGAATTTGTATATAATTATTTAGCTCCCAAATTATATACTAAAATAATAAAGATATAAGGTTTTTATTTATGGTGCTATTATAAATATATGAGTGAAAATATATAAATGTGATAGATCCCTAATTATAAATGGTATAATTATTTAAGTTTGTAAGTGGTCACTACACATTTAAATTTTTTTCTTTTTCTTTTTTTTTACCCCATGCAATTTTTATAATTACCCCTCCCCCCTCCCGCCCCGGAATCGACAACTGGCGATGTCAGAGGCTGAATCCGGGGTGGCGTGCCTGAACCCTCGTGGATAGGGGCACGTAAATACAGTTACCCATACCCATAAATTATTATTTACAGACGAAATGTTACCTGGACATTGGGGACTACGCAGTGTTGTTAGTTTTAAATCACTGGCAGGATTCTGCAAGTAAGGTTTTGATTGGTGGACATGAGCTCTAACTGGCTGGTGTTAGATCCACATGTAATAGTGGAGCTAATTTTAATTAGATTGAGAGCTTTACTTTGCGGTTTCAACTGATGATAACAATTTTAAAAAGAAGACTGTCATTATGGTCGGGTCTGATAAAGCAGTAGGTGTAGACAAAATAGCCAACGAATATATTAAATCAACCACCACCTTGACCATGCCAGTCTATGTTACATTTTTTAATGCTATATTTGATCACGGCGTTCTACCTGAGGAATGGCTCACAGGTATTATTATACCAATTTTTAAAAATAAATGGAACAGACTAGTACCCGAAAATTATCGACCAATTACACTACTCTGCTGTTGTTCTAAGCTATTCACAACTTTACTTAATAACCGGTTAAACTTATTTATTGAGGAAAACAATATCATTAGTGAGGCACAGACTGCATTTCGTAAAGGCTATTCACCTACAGACCACATATTCACATTACATAACTTGATCGATTTCTTGAAAAAAAGAAAAAAGAAATTATACTGTGCATTTATTGATTTTCAGAAAGCTTTCGATATGGTACCAAGAACTCAACTTTGGCATAAGCTGTTACAAAATAACATAACCGGTAATTTTTTTAGAATTATCTACCAGATGTATCAAGGTCTAAAATCATTAATTTCCGTAAATAATCAGCAATCAGCTTTATTCCCTTGCAACAACGGTATCCGCGAAGGCGAAAATGTATCCCCACTTCTGTTCTCCTTGTATCTCAACGATTTAGAAGATTATTTATCCAACCGTTTTGATTGGTGGACATGAGCTCCAACTGGCTGGTGTTAGATCCACATGTAATAGTGGAGCTAATTTTAATTAGATTGGGTAAAACTATATACATTAACAAGTCTGCTCTATCGTCCACGTACAGCCTTCCACGAAGACACTTTCAGTCCTAACAGGGGTACCGGCCTCGGTGGCGTCGTGATTAGGCCATCGGTCTACAGGCTGGTAGGTACTGGGTTCGGATCCCAGTCGAGGCATGGAATTTTTAATCCAGATACCGACTTCAAATCCTGAGCGAGTGCTCCGCTACGCTCAATGGGTAGGTGTAAACCACTTGCACCGACCAGTGATCCATAACTGGTTCAACAAAGGCCATGGTTTGTGCTATCCTGCCTGTGGGAAGTGCAAATAAAATATCCCTTGCTGCCTGTCATAAAAGAGTAGCCTATGTGGCGACAGCGGGTTTCCTCTCAAAATCTGTGTGGTCCTTAACCATATGTCTGACGCCATATAACCGTAAAATAAAAATGTGTTGCGTGCGTCGTTAAATAAAACATTCCTTTCTTTCTTTTTTCCTAACAGGGGCGGGACGTAGCCCAGAGGTAAGGCGCTCGCTCGATGCGCGGTCGGTGTGAGATCGATCCCCGTCGGTGGGCCCATTGGGCTATTCCTCGTTCCAGCCAGTGCACCACGACTGGTATATCAAAGGCCGTGGTATGTACTACCCTGTCTGTGGGATGATGCTATAAAAACACTGGAGCTACTTCATAAACATCGGATTTTAGTGCCTCCATCAGCAACATCTAAGTGACTTATTTTCAGCTTCGGATTTTCTGTTTTCGCTATTTAACTATAATTGGCCGTTGGACCGGTTTTTTTATATTTTAAATAAGGGATATAGTCCATTGGTAAAGCGCTCGCATGATACGCGGTCAGTCTAAGATCGATTCCCGTCTGTGGACCCATTGAGCTATTTCTCGTTTCAGCCAGTGCACCACGACTGGTATATCAAAGGCCGTAGTATGTGATATCAAGTCTATTGGATGGTGTATATAAAAGATCCCTTGCTACTAATGGAACAATGTAGCGGGCTTTCCTCTCTGTGAAAATGGTTGACACCCAATAGCCGATGATTTTTTAAAATCAATGTGCTCTAGTGGCGGGACGTAGCCTAGTGGTAAAGCACTCGCTTGATCCGCGGCCCACTGGAATATTTCTCGTTCCAGCCAGTGCACCACGACTGGTATATCAACGGCCGTGGTATGTGCTATCCTGTCTATGGGATCGTGCACATAAAAGATCCCTTGCTACCAATGGAAACATGTAGCGGGTTCTCTCTAAGACTAAATGTAAAAATTGCCAAATGTTTAAAATGCAATAGCCGATGATTAACAAATCAATGTGCTCTAGTGATGTCATTAAAGAAAACACACTTTTTTCAAGTCATAAGTACAGACCGCTGCTACTAAATGTTAGTACAGGTGTTTGTACAAAACGCATCATGTGACCGCGGCTTAGTTGAAAGTCGGATCTGCGACCCATCGCTACTATTGGAAAATTGTAGTGGGTTTCATCTCTTAGACGGTAATATGTGAATTTTACCAAATGTTTGACATCCCATAGCCGATGATTAATAAATCAATGAGCTCCAGTGATGTCCTTAAACAAAACAAATTTTATAAGCCAGTCCAACCGACGTTTTAATTGCTCGGTCTGGCTGAACTCTGATCACGTTTCCGCTCCAGCCAGTGCACCACGACTGTTACATCAAAGGCCGTGTGGTATGTGCAATCCTGTCTGTGGGTTGATGCATATAAAATATCCCTTGCTGCTAACCGAAAAGAGTAGCCATGAAGTGGCGACAGCGGGTTTTCTCTCTCAATATCTGTGTGGTCCTTAACCATATGGCCGACGCCATGTAACCGTAAATACATTCTCATGCTCCGTGACTCATAATTAAAAATTGTAATTAGTTATGTCTTCTGTATTGAACAAACTAGTAAATACAGAGATTATTACCCTCGTGTGTTTCGGTATCGTCGATATCATATATATATTATTTTCTGAATGTCAATTATATTAGCTAGACCATAATGTCACGCATGGTATTATTCCATTTTGACGAAAGTGGGTCTAAGCAACCCATAAATGAATTAAAATCCACTGTCATTGACACTGTCGACTAGTTCTAATGGCGAAAACATGCTTACATTTGCACGTAAATTAGGGCGAAAGCGAAAGGTCTGCTAAGTGCCCATAACTTGCTTTTTCACAAAGCGCTTCATTTGTACGCTTTGCACGTGTATTCCATGTTCCCAATGCTGAATTTCCGTATAATTGGAGCTTGCGTTCGTGTACGGTGCACACTCCAAATTCGACAATGGTACGACTTCAACTGACTATCGAAGATCGAGGAAGGGCTATTGCTTGGCTTCAGGATGGCAATACGCAAAGAAATGTTGCTCTGAGACTTGGTGTCAGTCAGAGTGTCGTTGGCCGACTGTGGCAACGGTACCATGCAACGAATTCTGTTCGAAATCGTCCACGTTGGGGAAGACCCCGAAGCACTACAAATAGAGAGGATCGCTACATCACCAATATGGCTCTACGTCAACGCACAACCACTGCACGCCGATTACGTGACAATCTGCGGACTGCGACTGGAACTCGAGTGTCTGATCAAACCATACCCAATCGTCTGAGAGCCAATAATCTACGCTGCCGTCGCCAGGCTGTTCGACCACCACTCCTACCACGTCACAGAACGGCCAGACGTCACTGGTGCACGCTTCATCTGCGGTGGCAACGTGTTCAGTGGGGTCGAGTGATGTTCACTGATGAGTCCAGGTTTAGTCTCCAGTTCAACGACGGTCGGGTCGGGTTCGTGTCTACAGACGTCCTGGGGAGCGCTTCGCTGACGTTAACGTTAGACAACGTCACCGGTTCGGTGGTGGCAGCGTCATGGTGTGGGGCGGCATCTCTATCCACCACAGGACCCCCCTCTGTGGTGGATGGCAATCTGAATAGAATCCGCTATCTGAATGAGATTATCCGGCCGTTGGTTCTCCCAGGCCTTCAGCAGATTGGCGGCGGGGCAGTTCTGCAGGATGACAATGCCAGACCCCACCGCGCCAGGGTGGTAACGGACTTTCTCAGACAACAAGGTATCGTCAGGATGGATTGGCCAGCATATTCGCCTGACTTGGCCCCAATAGAGAACGCCTGGGACGAATTAGGCAGGAGAGTTCGGGATAACCATGCCCCTCCGGCCAACCTTCATGATCTGGGTCAACTTCTTATGGCAGAGTGGCAGGCCATTCCCCAAGAGTTCTTCAGACGTCTGATCAACAGCATGAGGCAACGAAGTGTCGAGTGTATTCGCGCCAGGGGTGGATTCACACACTATTAAACGAATGTTCTAATGTGTAAAATCCATGTTTGACAACTTTCAACTTTGACAGCATGTCATGTGACTTTCTTGTATACAGTGACGTTTATTTGTGTTTTTTTTGTAAATATGGAACAATAAATAAAAAATTTGGTGTAGTTTACATCATCAATCTAATATACTCTGAAACTTATTTGGTAATAAATTTTTGACCCTTAAATTGTTTTGAGTAGTATTAGAAATACTAATTGTATTATGCGAGCCTCTGGCGAGCATAATGCATTATTTGCATTCCTAATAAAATTATATGATATCGACGTTACCGAAACACACGGGGGTAATAATCTCTTTCTCATATAATGTGACGTGTTTCTGTGAAATGTATACGTCAATTATGGAGTGTCGCCGCAGTACGTTTTCTTAAAAGTCATTAAACCTAGTGCCGAGACCTCGATTAATTTACATCTAATTTGCAAATTTATCAAATTCTTAAAGTATGTGATCTGAAAAAAATATCAGATACTTTGATTACACTGGATACCTTAGCTATTATATGATAAATAATAATACATTAAAGGCATATTGTCACAGACCACTGACCTATTTAATGGCGTAACAAAATATTACCTGAACAAAAATAATTTGATTTGTCCCTAAATGTACTTTATTCAACCATCTTCATAACCGCTATACTACATTTATTAATGATATTTTGTAAAAATAATTGAATTATGGCAATGGTCCATAATTCAAAAATGGTTCAGTAAAGGTGATGCAATAGCTAGATTTGTTTCCAACAATTAATGTAATTTTTATTTATTATCTATTTTTAGAGAAATAAGGTCCTTAAATCCGTGACAGTATGCCTTTAACAAGTGAAAAGAAAAGAAAAGACAAAAAAAAAAAAAAAAAAAAACCGAGAGAAAAAAAATCAAATGCGCGGGAACAGCCCACCACCACCGCCCACGAGTGAATCTACCTACACAGTACTGATATGTAAATCCATAAACATGATATCGCTGTAATTTCACGCTACAGCGCGGGAAAAAGCATGCATGGGTCACGTGACACTGTTAAACACGAAGTGCACGAGGCGGACACTTCGATGACGGTTTCACGTTTCCGTAATTATCGACTGAGTGGCTGAAATTTGAACCCAATCCTGCATCAATCCATCACCGCGGGAGAAAACCGCGGGAATTCTTTGATTACAAACCGGCCTTGGTGGCGTCGTGGCAGGTCATCGGGTACTGGTAGGTACTGGGTTCCGATCACAGTCGAGGCATGGGATTTTTAATCCAGATACCGACTCCAAACCCTGAGTGAGTGCTCCGCAAGGCTCAATGGGTAGGTGTAAACCACTTGCACCGACCAGTGATCCATAACTGGTTCAACAAATGACATGGTTTGTGCTATCCTGCCTGTGGGAAGCGCAAATAAAAAATCCCTTGCTGCTAATCGGAAGAGTAGCCCATGTAGTGGCGACAGCGGGTTTTCTCTCAAAATCTGTGTGGTCCTTAACCATATGTCTGACGTCATATAACCGTAAATAAAATGTGTTGAGTGCGTCGTTAAATAAAACACTTCTTTCTTTCTTTCTTTCTTTGATTACACCAACATGGACGCTGTTTTGTGGAAATACGAATTATTTTTGGCGAGGTGTTGTGTAAAAGCTCAAATAGCGTGAAATAGAAACTGTAATTAACATTAAAAATATAATAAAAAATCCCCCACCCCCAACCCCCCACCTAAAAACTCCAAACAAAAACGAATACCAACAATAAAAAAACAAAAAAAAACAATAACAAACAAACAAAACAAACAAATAAAAATGGGGAAGAAGAAGTTTGTTTTGTTTAACGACAGAACTAGAGCACATTGATTTATTAATCACTGGTTATTGGATATCAAACATTTTGACATGTAGTCTTAGAGAGGAAATCAGCAAGATTTTTCCATTAGTAGCCAAGGATCTTTTATATGCATGATCCCACAGACAGGATAGCACATACCACGACCTTTGATATACCAGTCGTTGTTCACTGGCTGAAACGAGAAACGGCCCAATAGGCCCACCGACGGGGATCGATCCAAGATCGACTGCGCATCAAGCGAGCGCTTTACCATTGGGCTACGTCCCACCTCCCGGAAGTGACGAAGGCTGGGGGCGCTATTCCCAATTCAAAAGATTATGCATTTGCCTCCCGGTTGGGGGCGAGAATTAGCTCAGTCGGTATCTCCAGGGCCCCGTTCCACGAAGCTATCTTAGCACTACTATCGCCGTAAATATCTACCATCGCGACCTTATTTTTCTACGATCACCAGCCTGTTCCACGACGCGGCGTAGCTTACTATCGTCGTAAATTATTGTGAAAATTTACAATAGGTACGAGGCAGTTGTAAGCCACTAACGTAGCTGTCAAAATTTAATGGCGGTTAGATGATGATTTGATAATTTTATAAAAAAGATACCAAATTATTGTGTAAAAATAGATCTAATATATACCAAATACCTTTTATGAAACTCGGCGTTCGATTAAAAACATTCTAGGCCATACGACCTTCACACGAAAATTCGCACTTCTTTGCAAAAAATATATTAATCATTAAAGGGGCACTTACGACTACCACAAGGTTGCTTTGTGAAACGGCTGTAAAGTTTGCGGTGCCAGTTGTAAAACTCACCTTAAGTCACTACAATTAACCTTAGCTACAATTCTTTCGTGGAACGGGACCCAGAGCGCTTGCCTAAGAGTACGCAGGACTCGAAACAGCGGCCTGCGAAAAGCGAAATGCAGTCCATTTCTTAGACTAATGCCTAGGTCACAAATGGCCTGCGGCGTGTTGGCGGCGGCCGTAAGTCCCCAAAATTGCCATAACCGTGCGGTGGCCGCACGGTAGAATACGCTAGCCGTGAGGCGATATCAAGTTTTTTAGCTTGTCGCAGGGGCTTACGATTTTTTAAATTTGACATGAAACTTTTTTTCGGAAATCGCAAGGCCGTAGGCCACAACCCCGCCGCATGTAGTATCGCAAGGTCACTGTACGGTTTTTAACTCTGTCTGGTGTGCCTAGAAAATCGTACGGCAGCCGCAACAACCGTGAGGCCTCCTTACTGTCACCTCACGGTAGAGATAGCCGTACGATGTTCTAAATATCGTACGGCGGCCGCAACAACCGTGCTGGCGCCTTGCGATTGCCTTGCGGTCGCCGTGAGGGCGCCTTGCGGGGTATTAACTAGCGCCTTGCGGTCTCCTCACGCATTTTGATTTCATGACTTTTACAATTACCGTGCGGACCCAGTAACATTTGTGAACACTGCTTCCACAGCCAACAAAGCCGTACGATTTGTAAAAATCACATCTACAAACCGCAGACCGCAGAACCGTGCGGCGGCAGCATCATATGTGACCGAGGCATTAGCAGACGAAACAGAAATTCATCTGCTAAAATTATCCCCAAATCGCAGGCCATTTTTCATTTAACCCTTGATTCTGTTACATATTAATTTGAGAAGTCATCCAAAATACAGCTAAGAGGTCCTAAATTTCCACACACCATTTCAAACACACCACTCGCCGCGTGCTGTCTTATTTACAGCAGACCATAGGATTTCTGTAGCAGGCCGTATTTGTTTTGACCTTCTATTTGAAAACCCCCAAACAAAACAGCGTGTTATATTTTACTGTGTCTTTCGAGCCTTTTATATGCATCATTCCACAGACAGGATAGCACATACAACGGCATTTGATATACCAGTCGTGGTGCACTGGCCGGAACGAGAAATAGCCCAATGTGGACACCGACGGGGATCGATCCCATCCTCACATATAGGTTACCAAGGCCGTACTGTATGCTAATGTACACGGGTTACCGCTGTATGAACATCTCAAATCCCGTGGTATATTATATTAAAGGTTTGTCACTGTGTGAACATCTCAACGCCCGTGGTATTATATTAAAGCTTTGTCGCTGAAACGGATACGTAACTGGTGTAAAATGTCAAATATATTACATTGATATATTTCTCGTAGGTGGGTAATAAATCAAATATTCTCATCTCCCTCCTGTATATTGTAAATTGATTATCCGGCTCTTTGGCAACAGAAGCTGAGTGGTGATCGGCAAATATATTGAGCAAAACAAATACACGGAACACCATGGGAGTTCAGCCAGACCAAGCAGAAAAATTATCTCTTTTTTTTTTGGTTTAACGACAACACTAGAGCACATTGACTTATTAATACTGTAATGTGGAACAGAATGTCAGAATGTGAGACTGAATTTGAGTATTGTAATGTGAGATTGAATGTCAGTATTGTAATGTGGGACTGAGTGTCAGTATTGTAATGTGAGACTGAATGTCAGTATTGTAATGTGGGACTGAATGTCAGTATTGTAATGTGAGACTGAATGTCAGTATTGTAATGTGAGACTGAATGTCAGTATTGTAATGTGGAACTGAATGTCAGTATTGTAATGTGAGACTGAATGTCAGTATTGTAATGTGGGACTGAATGTCAGTATTGTAATGTGAGACTAGATGTCAGTATTGTAATGTGGGACTGAATGTCAGTATTGTAATGTGGGACTGAATGTCAGTATTGTAATGTGAGACTGAATGTCAGTATTGTAATGTGGGACTGAATGTCAGTATTGTAATGTGAGACTGAATGTCAGTATTGTAATGTGTCAGTATTGTAATGTGGACTGAGTATTGTCAGTATTGTAATGTGGGACTGAATGTCAGTATTGTAATGTGGGAATGTTAGTATTGCATAATGTCAGTATTGGGACTAATGTGAGACTGAATGTCAGTATTGTAATGTAATGTGTCAGACTGTAATGTGGGACTGAATGTCAGTATTGTAATGTGGGACTGAATGTCAGTATTGTAATGTGGGACTGAATGTCAGTATTGTAATGTGGGACTGAATGTCAGTATTGTAATGTGGGACTGAATGCCAGTATTGTAATGTGGGACTAGATGTCAGTATTGTAATGTCGGACTGAATGTCAGTATTGTAATGTGGGACTGGATGTCAGTATTGTAATGTGAGACTGAATGTCAGTATTGTAATGTCGGACTGAATGTCAGTATTGTAATGTGGGACTAGATGTCAGTATTGTAATGTGAGACTGAATGTCAGTATTGTAATGTGGGACTAGATGTCAGTATTGTAATGTCTGACTGAATGTCAGTATTGTAATGTGAGACTAAATGTTAGTATTATAATGTCGGACTGAATGTCAGTATTGTAATGTGGGACTAGATGTCAGTATTGTAATGTGAGACTGAATGTCAGTATTGTAATGTGGGACTAGATGTCAGTATTGTAATGTCGGACTGAATGTCAGTATTGTAATGTGAGACTAAATGTTAGTATTATAATGTGAGACTGAATGTCAGTAACACACTTGGTACTAGTGACATATTGCCTTAGAGAGGAAGCCCGCTGCATGTTTGCATTAATGTGAGTTGATAGAAGGCATATGAGTCAATTCCCAAACGTAGTGAGATTTGTAGGTAGTTCGCGGACATTTTGAAGGAAGGAAGGAAATGTTTTATTTAACGACGCACTCAACACTCATTTTATTTACAGTTATATGGCGTCAAACATATGGTTAAGGATCACAGATATTGAGAGGAAACCCACTGTCGCCACTTCATGGGCTACTCTTTTCGATTAACAGCAAGGGATATTTTTTATGCACAATCCCACGGACAGGATAGTACAATCAACGGGCTTTGTTACACCAGTTGTGGAGCACTGGCTGGAACGAGAAATAGCCCAATGGGTCCACCGACGGGGATCGATCCTAGACCGACCGCGCATCAAGTGAACGCTTTACGACTGGGCTACGTCCCGCCCCAGGAACATTTTGAAATGCTTCAGACCAGAAACGCGTAACACCCTCCCCCCTCCCCACCCTCTGGATCCGACAGTGACAGAACATTTTAATGTCAGGTAACACCCTTCCCCCTCCCCACCCTCTGAATCCGACAGTGACAGAACATTTTAATGTCAGGTAACACCCTTCCCCCTCCCCACCCTCTGGATCCGACAGTGACAGAACATTTTAATGTCAGGTAACACCCTTCCCCCTCCCCACCCTCTGGATCCGACAGTGATAGAACATTTTAATGTCAGGTAACACCCTTCCCCCTCGCCACCCTCTGGATCCGACAGCGATAGAACATTTTAATGTCAGGTTCCCCCTCCCCACCCTCTGGATCCGACAGCGATAGAACATTTTACCCTTCCACCCTCCCCCTCCCCACCTCTGGATCCGACAGCGATAGAACATTTTAATGTCAGGTAACACCCTCCCCCCTCGCCACCCTCTGGATCCGACAGCGATAGAACATTTTAATGCCAGCCTCCCCACCCTCTGGATCCGACAGTGATAGAACATTTTAATGTCAGGTAACACCCTTCCCCCTCCCCACCCTCTGGATCCGACAGTGATAGAACATTTTAATGTCAGGTAACACCCTCCCCCCTCCCCACCCTCTGGATCCGACAGTGATAGAACATTTCATTTTAATGTCAGGTAACACCCTCCCCCCTCCCCACCCTCTGGATCCGACAGTGATAGAACATTTTAATGTCAGGTAACACCCTTCCCCCTCCCCACCCTCTGGATCCGACAGTGATAGAACATTTTAATGTCAGGTAACACCCTTCCCCCTCCCCACCCTCTGGATCCGACAGTGATAGAACAATTTAATGTCAGGTAACACCCTTCCCCCTCTGGATCCGACAGTTATATAACATTTTAATGTGAGTTATAAACAATATAGTTCATTATGACACCACACTATGAAATGTTTTAAATACATATTTACAAGTTTTCGTTTTCGTTTTTATGATGAATAAGTAAACACATTTTTCATGTTTTTTTTCCTCTCGACTACAATACAGTCTCCACGAAACTGCATAACGTAGCGTGCTTCTCCGGTTTTTAATACTTAGATGGTACTGGCACTAATGGGTTGAATAGTCTGTTGCTATGGTAACTGGAGCGACTGTAAGGTCGTTAGATGTGACGAGACTAATGCGAGATATTGAAAATGTATACAATTGTTTCGTAGTCTTTCAACGTCGTGAAACAATCAACACATACACAAACATTTATGAGCATTTTTTTTTTCATTAACGTTAGTTAAGTAGTTCTAATTGCTCTTTCTTCGCACTCCACCCCGAACCCCTTCCGTCTCCTTTTCTTCTTCTTTTTTTCTACCGGCCTCGGTAGCGCAGTGGTTAAGCCATCGGACTACAGGCTGGTAGGTACTGGGTTCGGATCCCAGTCGAGGCATGGGATTTTTAATCCAGATACCGACTCCAAACCCTGAGTGAGTGCTCCGCAAGGCTCAGTGGGTAGGTGTAAACCACTTGCACCGACCAGTGATCCATAACTGATTCAACAAAGGCCATGGTTTGTGCTATCCTGCCTGTGGGAAGCGCAAATAAAAGATCCCTTGCTGCTAATCGGAAAGAGTAGCCCATGTAGTGGCGACAGCGGGTTTCCTCTCAAGATCTGTGTGATCCTTACCCATATGTCTGACGCCATATAACCGTAAATAAAATGTGTTGAGTGCGTCGTTAAATAAAACATTTCTTTCTTTCTTTGCCTCCTTTTTTTCTGTGAAAATATAATACATATACATTCAAGGTAAATCAAAGAAAGATAAATAAAAGTTTGTTTTGTTTAACGACACCAATAGAGCACATTGATTTATTAATCATTGGCTACTGGATGTCAAACATTTTGTAATTCTGACACGTAGTCATCAGAGGAAACCCGCTATTTGTTTTTCATTAGCAGCAAGGAATCTTTTATATGCACTTTCCCCACAGACAGGATAGCACTCCAGTTAGTCGACTGGACCCGCCGAGGTTCGATCCTGCGAAACAAGCACCTCAAGCAAATACAGAACCAACTGAGCTGAATCCAGGCCTTTGTTACCGTACACCAGTCGTGGGGAACTGGATGGAACAAGAAATAGCCCACTGAGCCCACCGTCGTGAATAGATTCCAGACCAAACGCCCATCAGGCGAGCGATTTACCACTGAGCTACGTTCCGCCCCCGGGTATACATGTATGCGAGCAGGCCCAACTGACGACGCACGAGCAGGACAGGGGGCTGTGTGTTCCGGGAGTGGGGTTGACCAGCCCCACCTCTGCTCTAAACGCCCTTAAAAATGTTTTCGCAAAATTTTTATGTTTGACATATAATTTTCCGATAGAGGCACATGTGCTCGAAACGCCCTTAAAAACGTCTATCGCAAAATTATCAAATGTTTGACA
This sequence comes from Gigantopelta aegis, assembly GCF_016097555.1. Classification (NCBI taxonomy): domain Eukaryota; kingdom Metazoa; phylum Mollusca; class Gastropoda; order Neomphalida; family Peltospiridae; genus Gigantopelta; species Gigantopelta aegis. Next base: position 30,888,032 of record NC_054709.1, on the reverse strand, counting down.
TCCAATAGCCGATAGTTAATGAATCAATGTGCTCTAGTGGTGTCGTTAAACAAAACAATCTTTAGCTTGTTTGTCATTAGTAAATGGACACGTGGCGACGCGAGATAGAAGGTTTAATGTAATTGCTCAGTAACAGGAAACATGTTCGTTTAAACGACATCTCTTGTTTATCTGGACTAACTCGAACAGCGATATGCAATAGTCGATAACTCGTCGTTCACGCGTACATTGTTCGTGGACCCAACAAAGCAGCGCGTGATTTTACCGTGACAACACCACGTGGTGGGCGGGGCGCTCGGACTGAGTGACCGAGACCAGCGACACGGATGATCTGATCGATTTAGCAGGGAAAATATAGCGAGTATCCTCTCTATGACTGTGTCAAAATGGCCATATGTTTGACACCCAATAGCCGATAGTTAATAAATCAATGTGCTCTAGTGGTGTCGTTAAACAAAACAAACTCTTTTTTTCTTTTTTTAATACCCCCCCCCCCCCCAACCTCTTCGAAATGTTTTATTTAACGACGCAGTCAACACATTTTATTGACGGTTATATGGCGTCGGACATATGGTTAAGGACCACACAGATATTGAGAGGAAACCCGCTGTCGCCACTTCATGGGCTACTCTTTTCGATTAGCAGCCAGGGATATTTTATATGCACCATCCCACAGACAGGGTAGTACATACCACTGCCTTTGTTACACCAGCACTGGCTGGAACGAGAAATAGCCCAATGAGTCCAACGACGGGGATCGATCCCAGACCGACCGCACATCAAGCGTTTATGTGTGTGTGTGTGTGTGTGTGTGTGTGTGTGTGTGTGAATGTTTATGTGTGTGTGTGAATGTTTATAAATGTATGTATGTATGTATGAATGTTTATATATATGTATGTATTAATGTTTATGTATGTATGTATGTATGTATGTCTGTGTTTATATGTATGTATTTTGCGTGCCTGCCTGCATACACACAAACATACACTGACTTTATGTCTCTCTGCCTCTCTCTAAATTTCTCTTTCTCTGTTTCTGTCCCTCCCTCTGTCCTCATTTTTCTCTCTCTCGCTCCCTTTCTCTCCCTTTATCTGTCCCCCTCTCGCTCTTTCGCCTCCTTCATCTCTGTCCCTTTCTAGCTCCCTTTTTGTCTCTCCCTCCATTCTCTTTCTCTCTACCTCCCTATTTGTCTATTCATCCTCTCTCTCTCTCTCTCTCTCTCTCTCTCTCTCTCTCTCTCTCTCTCTCTCTCTCTCTCTCTCTCTCTCTCTCTCTCTCTCTCTCTCTCTCTCTCTCTCTCTTTTCTGTGTGTGTGTGTGTGTGTGTGCGTTTATCGATGAATTGATGGGTGAATGGCTACAAAACAAGACACTGGGTAGGATGTAACACAATATGCAGATATACCGGTCAATTTACTAAACTATTTTTAATTTGTTTCAAGCTTGTTGACGTATGTCAAGCATCGGAGACTGTTAAAACGTCACTTATAAACAAATAATGAAAGTCATCTCAAACTTCAGTACGGCTTAAAATAAATATTTCAATTCCCAAGGGATATTATTTCCGCTAAAAGGTTGAAACAGAGAGATAATGGCTTGACGTTCTAAGTAATTACACACCGTCTGTCATGTTCTTCTGGGACCTAATTCACTAAACTCTCGCAACTTTGCGATCTCGCAGTGCAATGCTAAAAGACGTGCAAAGAGTATGCTTTGTTGTCTAGCAGAGCCGAAGTGACCTTTGTGAATTAGGCCCCAGGTCTCTAGGATTCGGAACGACATCTGGAGTGGGGAGTGGGATGGGGTGTGGTGATCTAAGGTGGGCTGGAGTGGGGTGAGGTGGTAGTGGTGGTGGGGTGGGGTGAGGTGGGGTGGGGTGGTGGTTAAGATAGCAAATTTCTTTTAAAGGATGACACAGTCTTCAGTGGGCGGCACAAACGATTTTTTATCTTTATATACTCTTCAAAAAAAGAAACGCAAAAGGGTACAAATGGGTTATAACTCCGATTTTATGTTTCCTACCGGTTCATGCTTTGTGAATATAAGGTCATTGCATGTCCCAAACACATTCCCACGGTTACATTCGATAAAACGCAGCTACTGTAAAATAAAGTTTCAAAATGTGAATATTCGCAAAAACGCAGCCACGTGCAAACCATGTCAACACTGCACGTGTGTTGTCTGCACGTGCAACATGAACACCGACAGTATAAAAGTGCAGGGTGTTCGCTTGCCTGGCCTCTGTATCTGGCCGACAGTTGACAATCCAGGACATGCCACGTCTCAGTGAACCGCAGAGAAACAATGCCATCGGCCGACTAGACGCAGGCGAATCCAGAACGGCCGTTGCCAGGGCATTCCATGTGTCCCCAAGCACCATCTCCAGACTGTGGGACCGTTACCAGCAACATGGATCAACACGTGACCTCCCTAGATCCGGTCGACCACGGGTCACTACCCCCGGGCAGGACCGCTACATCCGGGTACGCCACCTTCGGGAACGATTGACTACTGCCACCTCCACAGCCGCAGCAATACCAGGTTTGCGCAGGATATCCGACCAGACAGTACGGAACCGCCTACGTGAGGTAGGAATTCGTGCCAGACGTCCAGTTCGAGGTGTCATCTTAACACCATAACACCGTCGACTCCGACTGCAGTGGTGCCAGATTCATCGACAATGGCCTCAACTGCGATGGAGACAGGTGTGGTTCAGTGACCAGTCCCGATTTCTGCTCTGACGTCATGATGGAAGATGTCGCGTGTATAGGCGTCGTGGTGAACGTTATGCGGCAAACTGCGTGCAGGAAGTGGACAGATTCGGCGGGGGTAGTGTCATGGTGTGGGCAGCCATCTCACACACTGGCAGAACTGACCTGGTCCACGTGCAGGGCAACCTGAATGCACAGGGCTACATTGACCAGATCCTCCGGCCACACATCGTTCCAATTATGGCCAACGCCAACGCAGTGTTCCAACATGACAACGCCAGGCCTCACACAGCACGTCTCACAACGGCTTTCCTACAGAACAACATTAATGTCCTTCCTTGGCCATCGATATCACCGGATTTGAACCCAATTGAGCATCTATGGGACGAGTTGGACCGACGCCTCCGACAGCGACAACCACAGCCCCAGACCCTGCCCGAGCTGGCAGCAGCCTTGCAGGCCGAGTGGGCCACCATCCCCCGGGACGTCATCCGTACTCTGGTTGCTTCAATGGGCAGGCGGTGCCAGGCAGTTGTCAACACACGCGGAGGCCACACCCGGTATTGACTCCAGATGACCTTGACCTTGGTGGACACGTGTGTCCTATCACTTACTCACAATGGACTAGAGTGAATTGTGAACAATCCTGCAACATTTGGTAATTATCGGACTCGCCATTCAATAATTAAATCAATTCTCCAAATGTTACGACAATGTGGTTTTGCGTTTCTTCTTTTGAAGAGTATATATACCACTTGATGCGCGGTCGGTCTGGGATCGATCCCCGTCGGTGGACACATTGGGCTATTCGTCATTCCAGCCAGTGCACCACGACTTGTATATCAAATGCCGTGGTATGTACTATCATGTCTGTGGAATGGTACATGTAAAAGATCTCTTGCTACTAATGGAAAACAAAAATGAGGCGGGTTTCTTCTCTGAGACTATATGTCAAAATTACCAAATGTTTGATATCCAAAAGTCGATAATTAATAGATCAATGTTATCTAGTCGTGTCGTTAAACAAAACAAACTTTTTATCTTTAGTAACTGATAAAAAAAAATATACTGTGATTATTCTGCAAAAAAGGGCGGAATTTAGCTCAGTCGGTTGAGTGCTCGCATGAAGTGCTTGCGTCGCAGGATCGAACCACCTCGGTGGATCTATTCAACTGATTGGGATTGGGATTGGGATTGGGCCAACACATAATAATATTACATTGCGTGTCTCTCATACAGCGTCAGGAAACTGCAGCACGAGTAGGATTACGACTCTAAAAGAAGTATAGTTTCGACAACAGGGGGCGCCACGTATCCCAGTGGTAAGGCGTTCGCTTGATGCGCCGTCGGTCTGGGACCGATCACCGTCAGTGAACACATTGGGCTATTCGTCATTCCAGCCAGTGCACCACGACTGGTATATCAAAGGCCGTGGTATGTGCTATTCTGTCTGTGGGATGGTGCATATAAAAGATCCCTTGCTGCTAATCGAAAAGAGTAGCCCATGAAGTGGCGACAGCGGGTTTCCTTTCTCAATATCTGTGTAGTCCTTAACCATATGTCTGACGCCATATAACTGTAAATAAAATGTGCTGAGTGCGTCGTTGAATAAAACGTTTCCTTCCTTCAACGAAGAGCAGCATGTTTAGTGCAGGGCGATTTGCTTCCCTATATTTAGAACACTTAAAATGGCGGTAAAATATTTTATATTGTCGTTGGAAGATTTATTTTGCTAATAATGATGCGAGTACTTCAACTCGGTTTTAATGAATACGGTAGGTTATACATTTTTGGTTTGTGTGTCCATTTGCTGCACTATCAGAGAGAGAGAGAGCGAGAGAGAGAGAGAGAGAGAGTGAGAGTGAGAGTGTGAGTGTGAGTGAGTGTGAGTGTGAGAGAGAGAGAGAGAGAGAGAGAGAGAGAGTGTGAGTGAGTGAGTGAGTGAGAGTGTGAGAGTGAGTGAGTGTGTGAGTGTGTGTGTGTGTGTGTGAGTGTGTGTGTGTGTGTGTGTGTGTGTGTGTGTGTGTGTGTGTGTGTGTGTGTGTGTGTGTGTGTGTGTGTGTGTGTGTGTGTGTGAGTGTGAGTGTGAGAGTGAGAGTTTTGAGAGTGAGAGTAGTTTTTAACATGCCCCTATACCACTAAGGTTTCGGGCATATTCATCCTGGGCTCGGCTTCTGGATAGCCAGTGGTCTGACCCGGGACAGATACAAAGTTTTGAATATCCAGCAAGATATATAGGGTATGTAACAATATATGGACGTAGCAAGAACCACACTGTCTACGTCACTTCTGACTACAGAACGTTAATTCACATAAATTAACATTTCCGCGAGAAGTGAAAATAGTTTGAAATCTGAGCACGTCTTGTCAACGTGTGTTTAACCTGTGAGCTGAAAGTAATGGATCCCTCGTGGTACTGTAAGTAGGTATATTCTTCGGACACTGATCCCGCTAGGGGGCTGCACGGTCTGTGGTGACACGTTTCGAAATCTACTACGGTTAAAGGCGCGACCACACGACATGAATTTTTGTAATGAATAAAGGTAAAGTTTGCTTTGTTTTAACGACACTGCTACAGCACATTGATTTATTAATCATCGGCTATTGGATGTCAAATATTTCGGTAATTTTGATAGTCTTAGAGAGGAAACCCGCTACTTTTTTTTAGTTTGGTTTTTAGTAGTAGCAAGGGATCTTTTATATGCACCATCCTACAGGTAGGATGGCACCTACCACGGCCTTTGTTATATCAGTCGTGGTGCACTGGCTGGAACGAGAACATACAACTTTAAGGAGGTTTAAAAAAAAAAAAAAAAAATTATTATTATGTTTTAATATGACTTTTTTTTCCCGTCCGGATGCCAGTGCTGGGGTGTCGTTAAACATTCATTCATCCATTCGTCCGGGGGCGAGACGTACCTCAGTGATAAAACGCTCGCCTGATGCGCGGTCGGTCTCGGATCAATTCCCATCGGTTGCCGAATGGGCTATTTCTCGTCCCAGTCAGTTCACGACGACTGGTATATCAAAGACCATGGTATGTGCTATCCTGTCTGTGGGATGATGCATATAAAAGATCCTTAGCTACTAATGGAAAAATGCCCTATGGGCAACCTAGGGAGACACCACAGCATCGTAGAGGTCTAAAATTAACGAGCTACTCTCGATTCACTAATATCAAAACCTATATTAGCTCGGCCATTTACCTTTCGACCGACCGTTCAAAATTGCGCCAAATTCCCTCGATCAAAATTGCGCACCCTTTTCTCTTTGGCATTTAACTGCTCCATTCAAATTCCATAGCACCACCACCACCCCCACCCGCCTGCTACCGATTTGATCGGGCTGCTGGTGCTCCATTGCACCTGCCAGTGCAGGCGGTCCCTCCTCTCCCCTCCCCCCACCTTTCCTGTCATGGACGGATGAGCCGGCCAAGGCCGGCTCTTGTGATTTCAGTGCATCACCACAAGTAAACCTAAGGCTGCGGTATGCAGTGGCGTAGCGAGGGAGGGAGGGTGATGGCACGGGGGCAGTGCCCCCAGTAGAACCTTTTTTACTATATTAAATATGATAAAATCATATATACATACATGCACAATGTGGGTTGGCCCCTCATAAATGTGCCCCCCCCCCCCCCATAAAATCCTGAATGGTGCATATAAAAAAGCCCTTGCTACTGATACAAATGTAACAGATTTCCCATCTAAGCCCCGTCGGTGGGCCCATTGGGCTGTTTCTCGCTCCAGCCAGTGCACCACGGCTGGTACATCAAAGACCGTGGAATGCGCTGTCCTGTCTGTGGGAAAGTGCATATAAAAGATCCCTTACTGCATTAGGAAAAATGTAGCAGGTTTCATCTGATGACTATGAGTAAAAATTACCAAATGTTTGACATCCAATAGCCGATGATTAATTAATCAATGTGCTCTAGTGGCGTCGTTAAAGAAAACAAACTTCGTTAAACAAGACAAACAAACTTTTAAATAGTAGTAGAAACAACAGAGAATAAGGATTTGAAGACGCATATCGGTATTAGCTCAGTCGGCCGAGCGCTCGCTTGAGGTGCGTGCGTCGCAGGATCGATCGACCTTGGTGGATCTGTTCCAATGATTGGGTTTTCCCTCGTTCCAACCAGTGCAGCACAACTGGTACATCAAAGGCTGTGGTATGTGCTTTCCTGTCTGTGGAAAGATCATATAAAAGATCCTTTGCTATTAATGAGAAAATGTATGTATATACAAACGAATGGTATATCAAAGGCCATGGTATGTGGGATGGTGCATATAAAACATTCCTTGCTACTAACGGAAAAAATGTAGCGAATCAAAATTACCAAACGTCTGACAACCAATAGCCGATGATTAATAAATCAATGTGTTTTAGTGATGTTATGAAAGAAAACAAACCTTTTTTCAAGTCATAAGTACAGACTGTTGCTACAAAATGTTAGTACAGGTGTTCCTACAAAACGCATCGTGTGACCGCGGCTTTAATTAAAGTCGGATGTGCAACGATGGTGGCATGGGGGCTGGAGTCGCCAGCTGATAACGCGACCGTCTGGCGACACCGAACACTAAAACTGGTGGATCGAATATTTCGAGATTTCAATAGTTTCATGATTTGTCAAACAAAGAAAGAAAGAAAGAAATGTTTTATTTAACGACGCACTCAACACATTTTATTTACGGTTATATGGCGTCAGACATCTGTCTACAGGCTGGCAGGTACTGGGTTCGGATCCCAATCGAGGCATGGGATTTTTCATCCAGATACCGACTCCAAACCCTGAGTGAGTGCTCCGCAAGGCTCAATGGGTAGGTGTAAACCATTTGCACCGACCAGTGATCCATAACTGGTTCAACAAAGGCCATGGTTTGTGCTATCCTGCCTGTAGGAAGCGCAAATAAAAGATCCCTTGCTGCCTGTCGTAAAAGAGTAGCCTATGTGGCGACAGCGGGTTTCCTCTAAAAAAATCTGTGTGATCCTAAACCATATGTCTGACACCATATAACCGTAAATAAAATGTGTTGAGTGCGTCGTTAAATAAAACACTTCTTTCTTTCCTACCAGGAACGGAAAGGAAATCAAAAGGAATATTTGTTTTTGTGAACCCTCTGCACATTTTAAACTACGGCTATTTTGGTTCCGAATTTGCAAAGCCTGTTTGTGTATTAAGGTCAGTTCACACTTTGATTGTCGACCTCTTGCGAAACGGAATTTTACCCCCCACCCAAGACACACCAGGGCTCGAAATAGCGGCCTGCTGAAAGCGAAAAACAGCCCGTTGTTTAAACCTGTCCAACATGTGATATAGATATTCACCTGCTAAAACCATCAAATAATCGCCGATCTTTTCATTCTTCTTTTTTTTCCCCAAGAGAGATGTTTGTACAATTATCTTATCTGCTATTTTGCTAGCCTGTCTGTGGGATGTTGCATATAAAAGATCCCTTGCTGCTAATCGAAAAGAGTAGCCCATGAAGTGGCGACAGCGGGTTTCCTTTCTTAATATCTGTGTGGTCCTTAACCATATGTCTGACGCCATATAACCGTAAATAAAATGTGCGTCGTTAAATAAAACATTTTTTGCTTTCTTTCTCATCTGCTATTTAACTGTACATTCTGTTATAGTTTAAGTCCATAATGCCTACACTTCATCTCAGAGGCCATAATTGTTTACACACTATACCAAACCCTTACCTCACCCCATGCTATCTTTTTTATCCAGCAGGCAATATTATTGTGTTAGCAAAGCTTATTTCGTTTGGTCTGCTAATTTAGAAAACTGACAGCAGGCCATATTGTACTTCCCATTTCCAGCCCTTCATATTACACTGTGTAACGACACTACTAGAGCATATTGATTTATTAAACATCGGCTATTGGATATCAAACATTTGGTAATTTTGACATATATAGTCTTAGAGAGGGAACCCACTACATTTTTTTTCCATTAGCAGCAAAAGATCTTTTATATACACCATCGCACAGACAGGATAGCACATGCCGCGACCTTTGCTATACCAGTCTTGGCGCATTAGCTGGAACGAGAAAGGATCGATCCCAAACCAACCGCACATCAAGCGAGCGTTTTACCACTGGGCTACGTCCCGCCCTTAATATTTGTAAACGCAGACCTGCGCAATGCATTTTGAACTTGTTGAGTGTGTTCAGGTCAGGGATTCGAACTCTCAACCTACCAAAGGACATCTCTTTAGCCTATCGAATGAATTTGTTTTTGTTTATTTTGTTTAACGATAACACTAGAGCACATTGATTAATTAATCATCGGCTATTGGATGTCAAACATTTGGTAATTCTGACACGTAGTCATTAGAGGAAACCAGCTACATTTTTCCTAATGCAGCAAGGGATCTTTTATATGCTTTTTTCTCACAGACAAGAAAGCACATACCACTGCCTTTGTCCAGTTGTGGTACACTGGTTGGAACTGGAAAAACCCTAATCAGCTGAATGGATCCAACAAGGTGGCCCATCGAATGAAGATATAATTTGATCCTTTAATATAAATCTGATACTACTTGTGATAGAAATGTATTCAGGCGGAATACAACGAAGATTGTCGAATGCTGAATCGGAAATGACAGATTACACGTTTAGCACGTGTAAGACGATTAATGCCAGCATCCACTGCTAAGAATTTCATGGTCGAATCGTTCAGGTTAAGCCCGAAAGGATCCTGTCGTTTTGGGTTATAAGTTGTGCCAATATTCCTTGAGATTAAATATTTTAAAATTAAATAAACAGAGAATAATACATGAGTGGCCATTAGATAACATTTAATAATCTTACGAGTTGTTTTAAAATGTATCTAACGAGCGAAAGCGAGTTTGATACGTTTTCAAACAACAAGTTGTAAGATAAATGGTATGTAACGGACAATAATGTATTGTTCTATTTCTTACCCAGGTTTTAAGAGAACATTTTAACATACAATTTTAAAGCCGCACGCCCTAGTTCCATCCAGCGAAAATAAATTATAATTTGGTTAAACTACAAACCTGTAACACACTTAGATCACGTTTTTATAAAATGGAGTGAAAAAGCAGGTTTTATATCGATAAATACCATGGGAATCCCCATATCCGAACAATCTAATCAAAATTAGCTCCACTATTGCATGTGGATATAACAGCAGCCAGTTGGAGCTCATGTCCACCAATCAAAACCTTACTTGCAGAATCATGCCAGCGATTTAAAATTAATTTGAAAACATTCCGAATTATCCTAAGGGTATACGATATGTTTCATGTGAATTACGAATGCCTTATTTAGACCAGTAGAACTAATTTTAATCAGATTGCTAACAACACTGCGTAGTCTCCAACGTCCATGAAACATTTCGTCTGTAAATAATAATTTAAATAGTGACCAATTACACTTCGCCTTTTATAACGTTATTTGGGAGCATACAAATTCTAAAAATATCGGGCGAGTCTATTTTAGTGGCCGCAGAACCATACCAATACGTACGGGATGGGTTATCAGTATTCAATTTTACATTAAAAATTATTTATTTATTTATAAAAAAAAAAACTTAATCAGTCTTCAGTTTTACATTACAAATTATTTATTTTATAAAATAAAACATGTTTTAAGGCATTCGTAATTCACACGAAACATGTCGTATACCCTCAGGATAATTCGGAATGTTTTCAAATTATTTTTAAATCACTGGCATGAATCTGCAAGTAAGATTTTGATTGGTGGACATGAGCTCCAACTGGCTGCTGTTAGATCCACATGTAATAGTGCAGCTAATTTTAATTAGATTGCATGTCCCAATTGCTTGAAATAATTTTGAAAGTTAGTATTCTGATGTCACCGGTAGATGTCGCTCGAAGCACAAAAATGCCTACGTCACGACAAATTTCACAGAGTGCACACAGACTTGGGGTGCGTTCCTTTCACCTCTCCTGGACATGTTCCAACTGTTCTGTCCTGGACAGCGAAAGGAATGAGTTTGGAACAAGAAGTTACTTTACGAACATGGGTGCCTCTGTTTAGGAAGTGGCTGCTGCAGCAATCATGATACTTGAATGGGAATAAGACGACACTGACCATGTTGACTATACTATAGTGTTTGAAATAATAAAATTTATATATTTTGTATAAACCGTTATTAGCCTACATTTGCTATTCGGAACCGGGTACTAGTGCCTAACCTATTGTTATTAGCAATTAGATTATTGGTGGTGGTGGTGGTGGGTGGTGGGTGGTGGGTGGTAGTGGTAATGGTGGTGGTAGTAGCAGTAGTAGTAGTAGTAGTCGTCGTCGTCAGGGGTGGAGAGGCACTTCCCCTCATCAGGACGAAAATGTAAGAATGTTTTTTCCTACTCTATTTAAATAAAGGTAACAATATAGCTTGTGTCCCCCCCACCTCCCACCCCCTCAAGGTTGTATCCCCTCTCCAGATATCGTAAGACTTAGCAAAATTATTGGTTTTTTAATGTTTGTAACGTTTTGTATTGAGATACTTACTTGTCTGAATTTATTGTTAATGAAAATGTTCACGAATTGTGAAGGAAAATCTCACAAATGAACAACAAGCAAACGACAACAAATCGGATGTTGATTGCGCGAACCGTGCACGAGAAAACAAACCAAACCAACATGATAACGGTCACGTGGTATACCAACGACTGTGACACTGAAATGAGAATATCCCCTCTAAAAATAGATCAAACCTTGTCTGCTCAACGTTTTTTTCTCAGAGGCACGTGGCTTTTTAAGAAATACGAAAAATGCATTTTGTAGTATTACAAACACCAGGATTACCAGGATTACCAAAAAAAACCCACTCCAGGTGAATGGAAATGTATATTCTAAATAATAAACGGTAAAGTAAAGTGCAATTTTATTTGCGAAAAAAATGGGTTTAATAGCGAAAAACAACGGCGTAATGGTTAACAACTAGGGCGTGTCCCTTTAACATCAAAAAGTTATTTCTTGCCAAATGATTGTCAGGTTAAATATACGCCACAGTGTAATTGATTTCGACCGTGCTGTTTTTTCATTGGATGTTTGGCATTGGTTTACACGTGTAAACAAGTATGTGCTATCAAGCATAACTAATGATGTTCTCACCAATGGGTGTGCAAGAATGTAAAATATTAGCTGATCTGGCAGACACGTAAAAAGTTGATGAATAATGGATTAAGTTGGAAAATGCACTCGCCTCTTCGGGACTCGTTCATTCTTTTTAACGAATTCACACTTTAGCGTGCATTCTCCACTACTTGTAATTAAACAAAAATAACTCTCTGTTTAAACCACAAGGTAAAAGTCTCACCATTTCATCAACCAAATGTTGACATCGCCAGCAGAAAACCAAATAATATAAAAACAAGAGAAGAGTATATATAAAACAAGTTTTATTTAACGACGCACTGAACACATTTTATTTACGGTTATATCGTGTCAGACATATGGTTAAAGACCACACAGATATTGAGAGAGGAAACCCGCTGTCGCCTCTTCATGGGCTACTCTTTTCGATTAGCAGCAAGGGATGTTTTATATGCACTAGACAGGATAGTACATACCACGGCCTTTGATATACCAGTCGTGTTGCACTGGATGGGACGAGAAATAGCCCAATGGACACACTGACGGGGATCGATCCCAGACCGACCGCGCATCGAGCGAGCACTTTACCACTGGGCTACCACCAGGAGTATACAGCCTCATATTGATTGGACGCGGCGTGTGCGTGCGGTCAGACTGTTGCGTCTGCAGTTTGCGTTTTGGACGTATAAAACACATACGATTGTTTCATTGCGGCTGGCCGCATGCGTGTTGTAGACGCACCCATCGCACGCATCCTGTCTAGACGCTTTCGTTGAAACTAATGTATTTCATTGCTTTTAAGTCGCATCTAAAGTCCGTTTTGATTAACGACACCACTAGGGCACATTGATTAATTAGTCATCGGCTACTGGATATTAGTTAAGTAGTTCTAATTGCTCTTTCTTCGCACCCCCACCCCCACCCCCTTCCGCCTCCTTTTTTTGTACAAATATAATACATATACATTCAAACACAGAAAAATAAAAGTTTCTTTTATTTAACGACACCACTAGAGCACGTTGATTAATTAATCATCGGCTATTGGATGTCAAACATTTTGTAATTCTGACTCGTAGTCAACAGAGAAAACCCGTTACATTTTTTTTAATGCAGCAAGGGATCTTTTATATGCACTTTCCCACAGGACAGGAAAGCACATACCATGGACTTTGACCAGTTGTGGTGAATAGGTTAGAACGAGAAAAAAAAAAATCAGTCGAATGAGTATACTGGGGTGGTTCGATCCTACGACGCACGTACCTCAGGCGAGCGCTCAACCGACTGAGCTAAATCCCGCTTGTTTTGTTGTTTTACACCAGAAAATAGCATACACATATCAGGGTTTAATTTGTATAGTATTTCATTGGTTTATAATAAGTAGTGTCCCCCCCCCCCCCCCCTAGGGTACGGCCCTGTCGGGTCACAGATGGGGGAAATTGGAAGACGATCGTACGACAGGTACAATTTGCACACGGAAAGTCGCAAGCACGCGCAAGCTGTATCCTAACCGGACGCGTGCGACGCGAGCGATGCGAGCGACACGAAAATATTTATATCCTAACCAGACGCGACAAGACGAGACAAGAATTTATTTACACTCGGGCCGTTGCACAACAGCATAGGAGGAATATATACATATACAATTTGTAACATTCACGTGACAAGATGGTTTATAATGAACATATACAAAGACCAATAAATAGAATTCTATAAGAACAATATGTATAACAAAAACTCTCAATGCATTAGATACATGTACATATTTAAGAACATCGAACACAAACCACAAGTTGGTGTTCATATAAATATAATCTGGATATACATCATGTGTGGCCAAGTACTTATAAGCAAACATGTCATCGTAATAATAGTTATATATTTTTGTTTTGTTTGGTAAGGGAAGTTTAAAGTTACTAATAATTACTTTTATAAAATATGCCAATTTCTTTAATATTCCGATTCGATACTGTTAATTAATTCTTTAAATTTTTAAGTACTTGGTCGATTATAGTAATATGAATGTATATACTGGACCCTTAAGTCATGAAAAAAGTTACAAACAAAAAGATAATGAAACTCATCGCCAATATCATTGACGTCGCATAGTGTACAAAGTCTCTCATCTATAGGTGTGTTATTCCAACGACCAGTTTCAACGGGTAAATAATGGTTAGACGTTCTAAATTTTATAACTGACCATAGTTTTTCAGGAAGTATACTAAAATAATTTTCAAGAAATGTTTTCTTTATATAGCTCGTAACCTTTCCCTCTCGATGATTGTGATAAGTTATTTCTCCATATTTGTAAATATTGATCGTGTTGCCTTTGTTTGATTTGTTGCGAGAGACAGTTTACTGATATAAACGACTGATATATCCATACATTGCTCATTCCTAAGTTATCCAAAATGTTTTTGATAGCGGTGATCCAATTATAGTTGATTCCGTTAGTAAGATGATCGTTTAACATAGCTTTGTATAATAACGAGAGTTTTGATTCTTCTCCTGATAAAAGCCGTGCCCAGTAGCATATCATTCTTCTATGTATGAGTAATTCAACTGATTCGTCCTAGCTCTCCGTATAACATAAAACATGGTGTTGATTTCTTAACAGGTAAAATATGTCTAAAGAAGTTGATTTGTACAGAGTTAAATATAAAAATTTTCTCGTGCCCCCAAATTTCGCAGCCATATAATAAGATTGGCAGAACCACCAAGTCGAACATTTTAAGTTTGCATTCAGTTGATAGATGGTATTCCTTTGATTTCGCTAGTACAAAGTACATAGCCTTGGTAGCCTGTTGACTAAGTCTGCTCTTGGTAGTTCGGAAGTTATTTAATTTACTAAAAGTAATTCCTAAATATTTGTATTCTTTAACATTTTCTAAAATAGTGTTTCCAATCTTAAAAATATGTTTATAGTCTTTAGCATTTCCGTTAAAAATCAGTATTTTTGTTTTGTTACTATTAATTTTAAGTTTCCGATCAATGCAATACTGGTAAAACGTATTTAAAGTATACTGTAGGTCAGCTGCACTTTTTGCTAATAAGGCTGTATCATCTGCATATAACAAACACAGAATGTGCATAGCAATGTCTACCGGGTTTTCTTGATTATCTGTTTTAATTCGGATTCCTTCGCATCCCTGGTTGGATAAATAATCTTCTAAATCGTTGAGATACAAGGAGAACAGAAGTGGGGATACATTTTCGCCTTGGCGAATACCGTTGTTGCAAGGGAATAAAGCTGATTGCTGATTATTTACGGAAATTAATGATTTTAGACCTTGATACATCTGGTAGATAATTCTAAAAAATTTACCGGTTATGTTATTTTGTAACAGCTTATGCCAAAGTTGAGTTCTTGGTACCATATCGAAAGCTTTCTGAAAATCAATAAATGCACAGTATAATTTCTTTTTTCTTTTTTTCAAGAAATCGATCAAGTTATGTAATGTGAATATGTGGTCTGTAGGTGAATATGTGGTCTGTAGGTGAATATGTGGTCTGTAGGTGAATATGTGGTCTGTAGGTGAATAGCCTTTACGAAATGCAGTCTGTGCCTCACTAATGACATTGTCTTCCTCAATAAATAAGTTTAACCGGTTAATAAGTAAAGTTGTGAACAGCAGAGTAGTGTAATTGGTCGATAATTTTCGGGTACTAGTCTGTTCCCTTTATTTTTAAAAATTGGTATAATAATACCTGTAAGCCATTCCTCAGGTAGAACGCCGTGATCAAATATAGTATTAAAAAGTTTAACATAGACTGGCATGATCAAGGTGGCGGTTGATTTAATATATTCGTTGGCTATTTTGTCTACACCTACTGCTTTATCAGACCCGACCATAATGACAGTCTTCTTTTTAAAATTGTTATCATCAGTTGAAACCGCAAAGTAAAGCTCTCAATCTAATTAAAATTAACTCCACTATTACATGTGGATCTAACACCAGCCAGTTGGAGCTCATGTCCACCAATCAAAACCTTACTTGCAGAATCCTGCCAGTGATTTAAAACTAACAACACTGCGTAGTCCCCAATGTCCAGGTAACATTTCGTCTGTAAATAATAATTTAAATATTGACCAATCACACTTCGCCTTTTATAACGTTATTTGGGAGCATACAAATTCTAAAAATATTGGGCGAATCTATTTTAGTGGCCGCAGTACAGCGAACCATTCCAATACGTACGGGGTGGGTTATCAGTCTTCAATTTTACATTAAAAATTATTTATTTATTTATAAAAAACTAAAACTAAATCAGTCTTCAGTTTTACATTACAAATTATTTATTTTATAAAATAAAACATGTTTTAAGGCATTCGTAATTCACACGAAACATGTCGTATACCCTCAGGATAATTCGGAATGTTTTCAAATTATTTTTAAATCACTGGCAGGATTCTGCAAGTAAGGTTTTGATTGGTGGACATGAGCTCCAACTGGCTGGTGTTAGATCCACATGTAATAGTGGAGCTAATTTTAATTAGATTGTAAAGCTCTATCCTAACCGGCCGCGAGCGACGCGAGCGATACGAGCGATTAATTTAGAAATCGTTGATTTGAATCGCCGTATCTTTACCGCACGCGTACGGCGTGACGGATAAATGTTTCGCGTCGCACGCGTCCAGTTAGGATACGGCAATTGAAATCATTGCTTTCTAAAACCTACCAGCCTGTAGTTCGATGGCTTAACCACTGCGCCACCGAGGCCGGTCGCTGTTTTGCAAACTTCTCTTTGACACGCAGAAACCATCTTAACTTAATTTATGCATTCAAAATATGGCCTATTAGGATTGATGTCCATGGAGTGATAGGACACGAGACGAAGCGATTGTACGGCCATTACGAACTCTGCATCGTTCTTCTGTAAATTTATACAACTCATACACACTACTTTAAGAGTATTGTTCACTATTAGAGCCGTTTTGGTAATTGAAAGCAAACATTACTTACTAAGATTTTAAGAGCGGGACGCAGCCCAGTGGTAAAGCATGTGCTTGATGTGTAGTCGGTGTGGGATCGAGCCCCGTTGGTGGGCCACATTGGGCTGTGGTTTATATTATTCTGTCTGTGGGATGGTGCATATAAAAGATCCATTGCTACTAATGGAACAACGTAGCAGGCTTCCTCTCTAAGACTATTTGACAAAATGTACAAATGTTTGACATCCAATAGCCGATGATTAATAAGCCAGTGTGGTCTAGTGATGTCGTTAAACAACACAAACTTCTTAAATATAACATAACCACAACGTATGCTATTCTCAGACAGTCAACTGTCACAACGGATATGGTCAACTCGACAGTTACGTTGAAATCTCCCCCATTACCGGCTTAAGACGGCTGCGCTCAGATCAACAACTAATCGGTCGTAGTTGTCGTATACGACTAGAATCGAGCTGTAAGAGTGCCCAGACTAGCGACTGGACAGTCGTAGAGGCCGTGAGATTGGCGAGTTGGTCAACTTTGTCGTGAGAGTTGGTTGTCTAAGTCATACGGGACAAGTCAGATGCGTATACCAATCGATCATAGGAGTTGTTTACGATGAGAATCGAGTTGTAAGAGCGCTTAGACTAGCGACTGGACAGTCGTAGAGGCCGTGAGATAGGCGAGTTGGACAACTTTGTCGTGACCGTTGGTTGTCTAAGCCTAGCAATAGACATCATACGGGACAAGTCAGATGTGCGCGTACCAATCGATCATAGGAGAATCGAGTTGTAAGAGCGTTCAGACTATCAACTGTACAGTCGTAGAGGCCGTGAGATCAGCGAGTTGGCCAACTTTGTCGTGACAGTTGGTTGTCTGACACTATCATTAGATATCATACGAGACAAGTCGGATGCGTGTACCAATCGATCATATGAGTTGTATACGACGAGAATCGAGTTGTAAGAGCGCTCAGACTATCGACTGTACAGTCGTAGAGGCCGTGAGATCGGCGAGTTGGCCAACCGTGTCCTGACAGTTGGTAGTCTGAGCCTAGCAGTAGATATCACGCGGTACAAGTCACATGCGTGTAATAAAACGCGACTTGATGAACGCTTATCCATTTGCACGTCGCCCGCGGACAATAATTACTTTTGTATAATAGGGAAACTTAGCTCTGTGTCCAGCGCTAACGAGGATGGACACTGACCAAACCTCTCGCAATGAAACCATACAATCCTAGCATTCCATATCCACTTATTTACCGAACACGGGGACGAACAGTGCCGATTCGCGCCAAAATATTCGCCCATGCCTTCCGGCCGAACTGGGTTCGTGAATTTACGGAATTTACGCTCGTGTTTCCGACTAGGAAAACCGCCTGTGGGTGTACGACTCAAGATTGACCCCGCGATACATACGAAATTATACGATATTATACGATCTCCGGAATTTAATATATCGGTGAGCAATAATATGCATAAAAACGAGGCGGTGATTATGTATTTCGGTCCCTCCTGTGAAATTATCCGCAAACAGGTCAGGCCAGATCAGGTCATAACACACGCCTGTCATGGGCATAGAGAATGATGTCGATTTAATGCCGGCTCCTCCGTCCTGGACAGGAATGTGAACACGTCAACCCAAAACAAGAGTATTTATATCCAATTAAGGTTCAAGCACGCTGTACTGGACACACACACACACACACACACACACACACATAGTTGTTAGAGAAGTGAGAGAGAAGTCGGTACAGTGGTCTCGCTCTGGGTAGGAGCCGGTACCAGGCTGCGAACCCAGTACCTACCGGCCTCATGTCCGATGGCTTAACCACGACGCAACCGAGGCCGGTATACGAGAATGGGATTTAATATCGGGGGATATTAGGGGGGACCCACTCTATGTATGTATGTATGTATGTATGTATGTATTGAGGTATTGATATCTATATATTGTATGAATGTCGAGGTTGACTGTTACATACATAGATATTAACGCACTGGCGCAGGAGATAATTAAATCCTTTCTAGCCTCACAAATTGTCTCATGCCATTGTGGGACTCGGAACCTGTGGCACCGAATCGCCCGCAAATTTGTAGACGAACCACGATGCGCTCTGAGCTATTGAGGCATCCATATATGTATGTATGTATTTATGATTTTATCAATTTTAATGCAGGTTTTTTTTTTAAAGTAGTGTGATTGGGGAAGGGGGGGGGGGGGGGGCATTATCTCAACCCGGTGCAGGCCTCACGCCAGCGGGCGATGTGAGCCAAAACCTCGCCTTGATTAACTTGACTTCGCCCTGACTTTACCTTCAAAACGACATCGGTGGCGCCTTGTAAAAACAGTGACCACTGCCATTGGACACAGTTGCAGATGAATGGTGAAGGACTTGAGGAATATCTACTAGTATCACAGATACTAATTAAGTATTAAGTACCTTAGCATTGGAAGCATTATACGTGTGATCCTTAACCATATTTTCGAGAGCCATATATGCGTAATAAAAATATGTTGAGTGCGTCGTTAAATAAAAAAATTCTTTCCTTCCCACTTGTACTTCGCAAGTCATTGTGACCTTACCGTGGATGATAAAACACTGAAACGAATCTCCTGTTTATAGAGAGCATATCGACACACACTGTCATGAACTAACATTGACATTGCGTGAATATTTCATAGATTCTAGCGGAAAAGACAATAGCCAGCGATAAAAGCGTAATGTTTGTCTTCTCATAACAGGTTATTCTCGTGACTATTTTTGTATTTTTACAAAGATATGTGATCTATGGTGAATTAGGAAGATATCCATTGTCTATTAGTGTTAAAGACATGTGATCTATGGTGAATTAGGAAGATATCCATTGTCTATTAGAGTTAAAGACATGTGATCTATGGTGAATTAGGAAGATATCCATTGTCTATTAGTGTTAAAGACATGTGATCTATGGTGAATTAGGAAGATATCCATTGTCTATTAGTGTTAAAGGCGCAGACTCTAGTTTCATCCCGTAAAAATGGACACTAAGTTTGGATAAATTAGAAACCTGCAACACATTTGTATAAGGAAGGAAGAAAATGTTTTATTTAACGACGCACTCAACACATTTTATTTACGGTTATATGGCGTCGGACATATGGTTAAGAACCACACAAATATTGAGAGAGGAAACCCGCTGTCGCCACTTCATGGGCAACTCTTTTCGATTAGCAGCAAGGGATCTTTTATATTCACCATCCCACAGACAGGATAGCACATACCACGGCCTTTGATATACCAGTCGTGGTGCACTGGCTGGATCGAGAAATAGTCCAATGGGTCCACCGATGGGAATCGATCCTAGATCCTAGATTGCAAAATGTCTTTGGGAATGACTTGCCACACTTTCGTTTTAAATTGTTCTAGATCTACGAGACTGTGCCATATTTATACGGGGCAAAGGGGGCAGTTACCCCGGGCCCCTCTGCCAGAGCCCCCCCCCCCCCCCCCTCCCAGGACTAAGGACTTCCTTTATAAACAAAATGTAATAATTATAAAATTAGTTAATCTTTTTATTTGACATGTAATTTAATTTCTATGTCGAGGGGCACCCGAACCTGAAGTGTCCCCGGCCCCTGCCCCGGGACACCCAAGATCTAAATCCTGCTCTGCTTCTTCCTAATTCATTCCATGTGTGTTCTACTAGGACGACCCCCCCCCCCCCCCCCCCCCCCCCAGGTGAATTCAATAACCAGCCCATTCTGTTTATAACCAAATACTGGGTGGAATAAGGGCGGATATAATTTGCTTTCATCTGTAGTCTGTTTTCTGATATCCAATAGCCGATGATAAATAGATCAATGTGTTCTAGTGGTGTCGTTGAACAAAACAAACTGTAATGATTGTAACCTGTATTAAACAGTAATAATATGCGTGCTATGATTAAACTAAAACGATTGTATTGTTCGAAGGGTGACTGAAGTCAAACATATTATGGTTAAGGACCACACGGATATAAAGAGAGGAAACCCGCTGTCGCCACTTCATGTGCTACTCTTTTCGATTAGCAGCAAGGGATCTTTTATATGCACCATCCCACAGACGGGGTAGTACATACCACGGCCGTTGATATACCAGTCGTGTCATCGGACATAGTCACTGGGTTACTTTCAATGGCTCTCCTTTGAGAAGTAATGTTGGATCTAGCCTAGATAAAAGGATAAAATAATGATAAAATAATGATAAAATGCTGACAATGTTGCTCTTCATCTTTCCAGACACCCAGTTATTGTTTAGATAAACATGGTGGCGGTAATTTCCACAGTACTGACTGGCACAATCTGGAAAACAATCAATGTTTTCTTTAAATCCTCTGTCCTCTCCCGCACTCTCATGGTTGCCAATATAGAATAGTATCAAGGGAAATATTCCTGCAACAATCACTAAACACAGTCCAAGATGGGAAAGACAAACGACTATCTATCTAGTTATAAAGGTCCAATAAGCAATGCTTCTGGTATAAGTAGTTTCACCTCAGACCAGTCCGGAATCAACTGTACAACAATTATTGTAATCTGCTATCAAATATTGTGTACACTAAAGCTGTATTCTCACAGGCCGCGAGCGACGCGAGCGATTATTTTAGAAAGCAGTGATTTCAATTGCCGTATCCTTACTGGACGCGTGCGAGGCGACACATTTATCCGTCGCGCCGTGTGTGTGCGGTTAGGATACGGTGATTCAAATAAATGATTTCTAAAATAATCGCTCGCATCGCTCGCATCGCTCGCGTCGTTCGCGGTTGGTCAGAATACAGCGTAAGACCCCAACGGTAGCGGGTCCACGGTGTTACGTTGCCACTGACACTAATATAGTATACTTGTAATACTGCCCTAGATACGCCATTAGCAACCACCAGCAGTAAGAAGCTCTACAACCACCGGTGTAGCCGGAGGAGGTGGGGGTGGGGGTGGGGGGTGAGGGGGATTTAGGGGCATGGGATATTGCTACCAAAGTCACACCTCTTATCATAGGCCAGATCATCGGGTTTAACGTGCACATTCCGAGCATGATGTTGTGGCGCACGCCTGTCCTGGGTGCAAGTTCTTGTTTCCCACAACAGTTTATATTTGGCCACTGGTCGAGTTTCATTTAACTGGGGGGGGGGGGGGGGGGGGACGTAGCCCAGTGGTAAAGCGCACGCCTGATGTGCGGTCAGTCTAGGGTCGATTCCCGTCGGTGGGTCCATTGGGTTATTTCCCGTTCCAGCCAGTGCACCACGACTGGTATATCAAAGGCCATGGTACATGTATGTGCTATCCTGTCTGGATGGTGAATATAAAAGATCCCTTACTGCTAATCGAAAAGAGTAGCCCATGAAGTGGCGACAGCGGGTTTTCTCTCTCAGTATCTGTGTAAATGCTTGTAAACGCCGTAAACTTGTAAATGCTGTAAACCAGTTATTATCCCAGACAGGAGATCGCCATGTGTGTTTGTGTTATCACGTGACAAGATGATTATGTCATTTCTTAGCGAGGTCATCACGCAAAACAGTAGTAAACGATAAGTGAGATTTAATAGAAAATAATTTGTAAGAAAGATGAATATTTTTAACATTGAAAACATTCATCAATGTATACATTCGTTAACATAATACTAGATACAAATGTATTAATTTTGTAAACAATAATCTGACAATTTGCATAGGTAGCCTTGAAGGAAATAAACCGCGATTGAGTTATGGTTTTGTTTAGACTTCAGCTGGCGGCAAATAGTCTTGATCATACAAGGCATTAGTGATAAGTAGGCGTCAAACAACGGGCCGTGTTGGTGATTGTCATAAATGAGTACGGATAGATAACTCATGACCCAAATAAAAATTCCATGGCCCGTAATAAACCCTGTATATCTCGCCACTGAATAACATCAAATTATTTGTATTAGTCTGCTATGTTAAAAAAATCTTACCACTGGCAAATATACTCCTTCATTTCACTAAATCATATTACACAATTGCCACCATGTCCTGTGCGTCAGAGGAGGGGAGCAATTAACAGTTACGGCACCTCGTGGCAGCAGAGAACGCACACACGAAAGGTGGATTTTCAGACCGATGAAAAAAGTAAAGTTTGTTTTATTTAACGACGCCACTAAAGCACATTGATTTTTTATCTTATCATCGGCTATTGGACGTCAAACATATGGTCATTCTGACACTGTTTTTAGAGAACACCCGCTGTCACCATATAGGCTACTCTTTTACGACAAGCAGCAAGGGATCTTTTATTTGCGCTTCCCAAAGGCAGGATAGCACAAACCATGGCCTTTGTTGAACCAGTTATGGATCACTGGTCGGTGCAAGTGGTTTACACCTACCCATTGAGCCTCGCGGAGCACTCACTCAGGGTTTGGAGTCGGTATCTGGATTAAAATTCCCATTCCTCGACTGGGATCCGAAACCAGTACCTACCAGCCTGTAGACCGATGACCTAACCACGACGTCACCGAGGCCGGTCTAAGACACCGATGAATTAAACGTCCTGTTGATTGTGGCGTGACTGGACACGCCAAAACATTTGGTAGCCCGGCGGACTACCGGCGTTCGATCTGTCCGGAGTCAAACCCCTGGCTATCCAGAGACAGGACCCGGGACAGACATGCTCGAAACTTTCGTGGTATATGAGGTATGACAAAATTATCCGCTCCGCACTGGGGTTAGACAACTGGGGTAGTCCGAGTGAGAAATCGGTAGCCAAAACACTTCGGGCTACCGCTAAGGTCGAGTGCAGGGCGTATTTACATGGATTACAACTAATATAATTGTGGGTAGAATGATGGAAATAAAAATTCAGACCAGCTAATTTTGCTCGAAAATCTCTATCGTTTTTGCCCGAATTTAAGGATTTGCTCCAGCACTAGTTACCCACCCACCCCTCGCCCCCGCCTCCCGTCTCGTACGCTTATGATTTTAACTACCACCAGCTAATCAAGACATATAATTCAGTGATGACCCCCACTATAGCAGCTAGAACAGGAATATTACATTTACATCAACTAAGCATGATTTTTGTGTTAGTGATAGTAAACAAATTCATTAAGCCTTAATGGCCACTCAAATAGTATTGTACTATTCTTCCTGTTCTACGTGTAAGCGGATTACCGTGTATTTCCTACGATACTCACCGTGTGTAATGTACTCCGGTTTGCCGTGCCTTTCTACGGTTTCCCGGGGTTGATTAGGAGTGTGCTGAGGTTTCTCTCGCGATAAACAAGACATACATCATTACGAAGCCACACCAGGTGCGTTTTCCGACATGCGTTTAGTCTCCACCATGCATTGCATTAATATCGGAACATGTGTCTTTAACAGGTCAAACTAGCGGCCGTGCTCTTTCGCGTTAAAGGGACATTCCTGAGTTTGCTTCAATTTTTAAGATGTTATTGACTAACAGAGACTTTTTACGACTGTAATTATATATCGAATATATTTTTCTGCATAAAATATTAGTGGCTGTATATTAAACGTGTTTCTGATCGTTTTAATATTTGTACTAGGTTAAATGTCATTTTATTTCCTAAAATTCTTTTGTTTCGTACGTACGAAATTATTTGAAGACAAAATCCAGTTTGGATTTCTTAAGACGACCAGAAACACATTGAATATACAGACACTGATATTCTAAAGAAGAAAATATATTTAATATGTAAGTTTAATCGTAGAAATATTTTATTAGTCTGAAACATCTTACAATGCAGCAAACTCGGTAATGTCCCTTTAAGGGTCAAGGTACACGTTCGCTTGGTTCTGTTTGTCAGGTAAAGATTGTTTTGTTTAACGCTAGGATCGATACCCGTCGGTGGGCCCATTGGGTTATTTCTCGTTCCAGCCAGTGCTCCACAACTGGTGTAACAAAGGCCGTGGTATGTACTATCCTGGCTGTGGGACTGTGCATATAAAAGATCCCTTGCTGCTAATCGATAAGAGTATTCCATGAAGTGGCGACAGCGGGTTTCCTCTCCCAGTATCTGTGTGGTCCTTAACCATATGTCCAGCCTTTGTTACAACAGTTTTGGAACACTGGCTGGAACGAAAAATAGCACAGTGGGCCCACCGACGGGAATCGATCCTATATCGATCGCGCATAAGACTAGTGCTCTACCACTGAGCTACGTCTCGCCTCAATATTGATGTCAAAGCTGGACTATGTTCATGATCATTCCTCGGATTCGCTGTTTGACATTTATAAGCATATACCAACACCCCCACCCCCACACCCCCACACCTTTTCCCATCGCCAGCTTCACATTACCAAATGTTCGACATCCAATAACCTACGATTAATAAATCAATGTGCTCTAGTGGTGTCGTTAAACAAAACAAACCTTAACTTTTTTAAAGAAGAAAAGAAAGAAACATAATTTGACCATATGGGTACACTTACTACTGATTATTAACACTTTTCCCCACAGACAGGATAGCACATACCATGGCCTTTGAAACACTACGGCGTATGTCTCACTGTTAAAGTGACAGACCCTAGTTTTTAAACACTACGACGTATGTTTCACTATTAAAGTGACAGACCCTAGTTTTTAAACACTACGACGTATGTTTCACTATTAAAGTGACAGACCCTAGTTTTTAAACGCCACGACGTATGTCTCACTATTAAAGTGACGGACCCTAGTTTTTAAACACTACGACGTATGTTTCACTATTAAAGTGACGGACCCTAGTTTTTAAACGCCACGACGTATGTTTCACTATTAAAGTGACGGACCCTAGTTTTTAAACGCCACGACGTATGTTTCACTATTAAAGTGACAGACCCTAGTTTTTAAACACTACGACGTATGTTTCACTATTAAAGTGACAGACCCTAGTTTTTAAACGCCACGACGTATGTTTCACTATTAAAGTGACGGACCCTAGTTTTTAAACACTACGGCGTATGTCTCACTGTTAAAGTGACAGACCCTAATTTTTAAACACTACGACGTATGTTTCACTATTAAAGTGACAGACCCTAGTTTTTAAACACTACGACGTATGTTTCACTATTAAAGTGACAGACCCTAGTTTTTAAACGCCACGACGTATGTTTCACTATTAAAGTGACAGACCCTAGTTTTTAAACGCCACGACGTATGTTTCACTATTAAAGTGACAGACCCTAGTTTTTAAACACTACGACGTATGTTTCACTATTAAAGTGACAGACGCTAGTTTTTAAACGCCACGACGTATGTTTCACTATTAAAGTGACGGACCCTAGTTTTTAAACACTGCGGCGTATGTCTCACTGTTAAAGTGACAGACCCTAGTTTTTAAACACTACGACGTATGTTTCACTATTAAAGTGACGGACCCTAGTTTTTAAACACTACGGCGTATGTCTCACTGTTAAAGTGACAGACCCTAGTTTTTAAACACTACGACGTATGTTTCACTATTAAAGTGACAGACCCTAGTTTTTAAACACTACGACGTATGTTTCACTATTAAAGTGACAGACGCTAGTTTTTAAACGCCACGACGTATGTTTCACTATTAAAGTGACGGACCCTAGTTTTTAAACACTGCGGCGTATGTCTCACTGTTAAAGTGACAGACCCTAGTTTTTAAACACTACGACGTATGTTTCACTATTAAAGTGACGGACCCTAGTTTTTAAACACTACGGCGTATGTCTCACTGTTAAAGTGACAGACCCTAGTTTTTAAACACTACGACGTATGTTTCACTATTAAAGTGACGGACCCTAGTTTTTAAACACTGTGGCGTATGTCTCACTATTAAAGTGACAGACGCTAGTTTTTAAACACTACGACGTATGTCTCACTATTAAAGTGACAGACCCTATTTTTTAAACGCTACGGCGTATGTCTCACTGTTAAAGTGACAGACCATAGTTTTTAAACAATGCGACGTATTTTAAGTCTATTTCTCCCATTTTAACACCACTGACTCCTATTTCAGTATACATATGTACAGTAACTTTATCCAGAATGACGTCTTACAGTTGTCCAGTTTCACGGACTGAAACGGAGATTTGTGACTTGAACATAAAACTAATGTACTGGTGCAAAACACAAATAATAATGAAGTAACACATATTCTTTGAGACGACTTTTCAATTCACCGGCAGGATAATTATTTCTGTATGAAACACAGCGATGTAATATGACACTGGATATCGTCAGTGCTGTGCGGTCATCAGCCACTGTCAACGTCGTCAACGTCATGATACTCGAGATGGAGTCTTTTGTTGCAGTCAATATTAATTTTGCTTTATTTAGTGTTAAAAAAAAGAAAGAGTTGTGTTCTTTAACGAAACCACTAGAGCGCTAGATTTGTTTTTTAACTGTTGGATGTCAAACATTTGGTAATTCTGACACATACATTTCTAACATTTGGTAAATTAGACATATAGTCTTAGAGAGGAAACCCGAGATATTTATGTGGTAAACAAGTTTGTGTTGTTTAACGACACCACTAGAGCACATTGATTTTTTTACCATCGGCCGTTGGGTATAAAACATTTTTGTAATTCTGACACCTAATCATAAGAGGAAACCCGCTACATTGTCTTAATGCAGGAAGGGATATCACAGCACATACCACGGCTTTTGGCCAGTTGTGGTGCACTGGTTGGAACGAGAAAACCCCCAATCGGTTGAATGGATCCACCGAGGAGGTTCGATCCTGCGACGCAAGCACCTCAACCGACTGAGCTAAATACCGCCCCTGGCCCTTAGTATTTAGTGTTTAAAAAAGTTAAAGTTTGTGTTGTTTAACGACATCACTAGAGCACATTGATTGATAGGCTGTTGGGTGTGAAACATTTGGTAATTAAGACATACAACAGGCTAAAACAGGCTCTGTAAATTCGGTCCATAATCTTAGAGAGGAAACCCGCGATACTCTTACGACGCCACTTCAGCTCATAGATTTATTAACAATTTGTCAAACATTTGGTAATTTAGACATATACTCTTAGAGAGGAAACCCGCGATACTCTTAGAGAGGAAACCCGCGATACTCTCACGACGCCACTTCAGCTCATAGATTTATTAACAATTTATCAAACATTTGGTAATTTAGACATATAATCTTAGAGAGGAAACCCGCGATACTCTTAGAGAGGAAACCCGCGATACTCTTACTTCAGCTCATAGATTTATTAACAATTTATCAAACATTTGGTAATTTAGACATATACTCTTAGAGAGGAAACCCGCGATACTCTTAGAGAGGAAACCCGCGATACTCTTAGAGAGGAAACCCGCGATACTCTTAGAGAGGAAACCCGCGATACTCTTACGACGCCACTTCAGCTCATAGATTTATTAACAATTTATCAAACATTTGGTAATTTAGACATATACTCTTAGAGAGGAAACCCGCGATACTCTTAGAGAGGAAACCCGCGATACTCTTAGAGAGGAAACCCGCGATACTCTTAGAGAGGAAACCCGCGAAACTCTTACGACGCCACTTCAGCTCATAGATTTATTAACAATTTATCAAACATTTGGTAATTTAGACATATACTCTTAGAGAGGAAACCCGCGATACTCTTAGAGAGGAAACCCGCGATACTCTTAGAGAGGAAACCCGCGATACTCTTAGAGAGGAAACCCGCGAAACTCTTACGACGCCACTTCAGCTCATAGATTTATTAACAATTTATCAAACATTTGGTAATTTAGACATATACTCTTAGAGAGGAAACCCGCGATACTCTTAGAGAGGAAACCCGCGATACTCTTAGAGAGGAAACCCGCGATACTCTTAGAGAGGAAACCCGCGATACTCTTAGAGAGGAAACCCGCGATACTCTTACGACGCCACTTCAGCTCATAGATTTATTAACAATTTATCAAACATTTGGTAATTTAGACATATACTCTTAGAGAGGAAACCCGCGATACTCTTAGAGAGGAAACCCGCGATACTCTTAGAGAGGAAACCCGCGATACTCTTAGAGAGGAAACCCGCGATACTCTTACGACGCCACTTCAGCTCATAGATTTATTAACAATTTATCAAACATTTGGTAATTTAGACATATACTCTTAGAGAGGAAACCCGCGATACTCTTAGAGAGGAAACCCGCGATACTCTTAGAGAGGAAACCCGCGATACTCTTAGAGAGGAAACCCGCGATACTCTTACGACGCCACTTCAGCTCATAGATTTATTAACAATTTATCAAACATTTGGTAATTTAGACATATACTCTTAGAGAGGAAACCTGCGATACTCTTAGAGAGGAAACCCGCGATACTCTTAGAGAGGAAACCCGCGATACTCTTAGAGAGGAAACCCGCGAAACTCTTACGACGCCACTTCAGCTCATAGATTTATTAACAATTTATCAAACATTTGGTAATTTAGACATATACTCTTAGAGAGGAAACCCGCGATACTCTTAGAGAGGAAACCCGCGATACTCTTAGAGAGGAAACCCGCGATACTCTTAGAGAGGAAACCCGCGAAACTCTTACGACGCCACTTCAGCTCATAGATTTATTAACAATTTATCAAACATTTGGTAATTTAGACATATACTCTTAGAGAGGAAACCCGCGATACTCTTAGAGAGGAAACCCGCGATACTCTTAGAGAGGAAACCCGCGATACTCTTAGAGAGGAAACCCGCGATACTCTTACGACGCCACTTCAGCTCATAGATTTATTAACAATTTATCAAACATTTGGTAATTTAGACATATACTCTTAGACAGGAAACCCGCGATATATATGTGTTAAACAAGGTTTGTGTTTTTTAACGACACCACTAGAGCACATTAAAAAAAATTTAACCATCGGCTGTTGGGTGTCAAGCACTTGATAATTTTGACATATAGAGGAAACCCGCGATATTTATGTGCTAAATCTTTTAACTTTTTAAAGAAAGGAAGAAAGAAAGAAAGAAAAAAAGAAAGAAAGAAAGAAACATGATTTGACCATACGTGTACTCTTACTACCGATTATCAACACTTCCCCCACAGACAGGATAGCACATACCATGACCGGTTAAGAAATTACATTGTTTCTTGTAGAGGACCAGCTGCACCTCATGCAAATACACTAACTGCAGAGCGACAGGCCGTTTGTTAAACGTTTGTTTTGTTTAACGACACCACTAGAGCACTTTGATTAATCATAGCTACTGGATGTCAAACATTTGGTAATTCTGACTCGTAGTCATCAGAGGAAACCCGTTACAGTTTTTCATTAGCAGCAAGGGGTCTTTTATATGCACTTTCACAAAGACAGGAAAGCACATACCACGGTTTTTGATCGGTTGTGGTGCATTGGATGGAAGGAGATAAAAAATAAAAAAAAACAATCAGTGAATAAATCCATCGACGCAAGCACCTCAGGTGAGCGCTCAACCTACTGAGCTAAATGCGGCCCCAGTCTCGATCGTGTAGTGGCTAAGCCATCGGACTGAAGGCTGGTACGTACTGGGTTCGCATCCCGGTACCGGCTCCCTCCCAAAGCGAGCTTAACGACTCAATGGGTAGGTGTACGACCACTACACCGACTTCTCTCTCACTGATCACTAACGACTAGCCAACTGTCCTGGACAAACAGTCCAGACAGCTGAGGTGTGTGCCCAGGACATCGTTCTTGAAACTGAAGTATTTATAAATGAAATGCCACTTGTGAGGCAAAACCAATGAATAAGAATAACTGAGAGAAATACTTACTTGTATGTCATAAAGATGTCTGTAGTGTTGACAGTTTGATGTTTTCATATCGCCGCCATCTTGAGCAATACCAGTGTCCAAGTCCAAGTCACATCGGACATGAATTTCACTTACAGGTTCTTTTTACAGTACATCTACAACCAGCCCGCGAGAAAATCTGTATGCTGTGTTACTTGCAAAACTGTTAGCGTTTGATAGTTCGTCACATGTCCAGAATGAGATACTAGTAGTCCAGGTTATGTATACTGCAAATCACCGACATAATGCACTTCAAATTACCGAAATAAGACACTTCAAATTATCTGCATAAACATACTTCACATTATCAAAACGAGTCACCACAAATTGTCTTGACCAGACACTTCAAATTATCAACATAAAAACATAAAAAAACGAGTCACATCAAATTGTTATCACAAGACACTTCAAATTGTTAACAGAAGCACACTTCACATTATCAAAAACGAGTCACTTCAAATTGTCATCATAAGACACTTCAAATTATCAACATTAAAAACACTTCACATTATCAAAACGGTTCACATCAAATTGTCATCATAAGACACTTCAAATTAGCATCATAAGATATTCGAGATCACCAACATAGAGCACTTAAAATTACTAATATGAATCACGTCAATTGCTAACATAACAAGAGTCATAATTTAATTAACGAATATTTAAAATTAGCAGCACAAAATATATAAAATGTCCAACATAAAATATTTAAAATTACAATTATAAGACACTTGAAATGGCAACTGTAATACACTTCAAGTTACCAACCAAAAATACTTCAAATAACAAAACAACAACTTCAAATTACAAAAAAAAAACCTTCAAATTCCCAACGTAAATCAGGACAAATTATCAACAGGACATACTTCAAATTTCCAATATGAATATTTTAAACTACCATCAAAAATAGTTCACATTATCAATATAAACTTATTTCAAAGAATCAACACAAAAGAAAACGTCATATCATCAATAAATCCCTGTTGGTATCAAAATAATTTCGCGACTAAAAGTTAACACTTTGATAAATTATTGAAAAGCAATGAAAATATAATTACTGAATTGTCTTCGCCAGTGTATTAAGTTTTCCTATTGTTCAATACTTTTGTGTCAATGAATTAAAATTCCTTCAGAACGAACTATATGCAATATGACTCTATATGAGGAAACGAAGACCATTTATCTCACATTATCAAAAGTTTGAAGACAACAACATTTCAATTCCACTACTGATGTCCAAGTTCTTCATATGCCATTAATTTCACATTATCAACAGTTTGAAGACATCGGTATTTCAATTCCACTACTGATGTTTAAGTTATTCAAAGGCCATTAAACTCACATTATCAGCATGTTGTCGTTAATTGATGTGCTTCGTTCCATGTAATTCCATATATATATGCGTGTGTGTACAAGTTCCTTTGACAATTTGATGTGTTAGGTCGTTCATTAATTACCTTTGTGCTGAAGTTCTTACTATTTAGTTTTTGGCACACAATACTCCCATCAACTCGTGTTGCATTGACTGGCGTTGTTTGTCATTGTATCTCTTACTAGGGATGATCTGACAGCAATGTTCCATTGTTTGAGTACAGTGAAACACAATCGACGGCAGCTGCTGTATCTGAAGTCTTGATTCTTCTGTGATGATGCCATTAGCTGCAAAGCCTCTTAAAATGACGTGTCATTATAAAGCGTAGGCCAGAAGTGATCGCGCATGTGCACTGCATGTCTTGCCGACAGCCAATCAATACTGGTTCCCGAGATAAGTAGAGCTTGCCGATAGCCACTCGCCGTTTCCAGACGGAAATGCTCTCTGCAGTAAAGTTGTCGTGGAGTTCGCCCGTGCTACGAAAATCTACGAGAAACCAAAATGGGAAGGAAGAAAAAACAAATATTTGTGTAGCGACACCTCAACACACCGACCTCCGAGGTGTAGTGGTTACGCTATCGGACATAGGCTGGTAGAGTAATAGAGTAATAACATCAATGTGAGAAGTGTTTTTTTTCTTCAGAACATAGACATGTAGTATATCGATGGATAGCTTGTGGTGAGAATGGTATAGATAAGACAATATTTTGTAAGAATATTGTCTATAGGGTAATAAAACATATTAATAGCCTTTTTTGTTCTTTCTTTTTTTCAAAAACATATGTGGATTTAGTTTATATGACAATAGTATCAAATTTATACATGCCAAAATTATCTTTGTTTCTTAGGTAACATGAAGTAATATATGATTTTTTATTATTATGATGAGCATACTACATTACCTGACCTCAATATTTATATGTGTGTTTTTCAACTTAAATGTTTCACCCAGTATTCAAATCATCATTCAAATGTGTGTATTTGAGGATAAAACAAGACATTTTGCATTTTGGGACATGCCTTAGGAACTATTTTTGATATAGGAACACTGACGAATTATTCGATGATTGCCATGGCGGCCATTTTTCAAAATGGCCATTATGGCTGCCGTACAGGTTCTAATAGACCAAATTAATTCCTACTGCCCGATAATGTTATCGATTACATATAAAACTGATATAAGCAGCGTATCAACACACCCAGGAAGTACAACAATAAAAAATGAGGCACCTCACATCTAATCTACCTGCAAAAAAATGGGGGGGGGGGGGGGGGGGGGGCACATTTCATTTAAGAGATTTAATTAATATTTTTATTTGCAACCGTCATTTTTTAAATGAAAATTGCAGTTCCATTTTTGGGGGTACCCCGCATTAGTTTCAACCTCTGGTATATACTGCATAACAACTGTATAACAAATAAAAGTGTATTTATTTTGTGTCAATGGATAATAGCATTTACACAAATAGTCAATGTCACATATTACTACCAATCACAGTCACGGCTGCTTTTAACTCCGTAAATATTTGTCCAAATGAGTGTTTTTATAACTGTCAGGATTTTCTGTGTTCTGATATGATGTGATATGATGTGACAACATAATTGAAAGTGTTGTTCCTACAGTGTAACCTGATTTAATGTACACCTCATGAAGCATCAGTGTTATGCAAAGTTGGTATACAAATGCAATGTATCATATTTAAAACAAATACTAAATAAAACTACTGCTCTTGAATATACATACTATGGGCTATTGTGTATGCTCAGTTATACATGTAGTGTGTGTATGAATAGTTTGAGTCCCTCATTTCCAATAAATCAGTTCATTATAACTCATTTATTGCAGTGACCCTGTGTTTTGAAAGACTTTACTGGGCATATAATAAGAACTTCACTAGGAAAACTTTTTTTTTTACACGTGGCATCTGATATGAACACCACTGCATCCACAAACGATGGTGAATTAATGTGGTACACATCATGGTGAGGAAAACACCCAAGGCATGGAATACGGTGAGATGTCAAGTCACTGAATGCAATATTTTCTAACCCATCTACCTAGTTGGTTTTCATATATGTATTATTACAACCACTGACAGCTATCAATATTTCTGTTGATATTATATTAATAATCTCCAGTGATTAGTGTTTACAGACATGTATCATGTTTAGAGTTATCATTCTGTTTTTATATCTTTATTTTTTATTTGTCATAAAAACACACATTTAAAGTAACAAAAGTGTGAGAAAGTAAGTTTTCTTTAATTATTTTCTGTTTTAACTGAATATAATATTTATATTGGATGCATTACTACATTCTATAATGTAACAAATCATTTACATAGTAATATTGGAAAATATAGCTTTACAAGTGTGGTAATAATGGAAGAAAATACTAACACACTATCAAATGCTCCAAAATTACTCTTGTACTTGGTATATACTTTAAATAGCCTTTACTCTAGAAAACTCAGTGAATATATGGACAAGGTTTAATGAATAGGCTTAAAGCTATCATTACCAAGCTTATATTTGTCTACAAATAAAGAAAATAATGCAAAATGGCTACACAGAACCCACTTCTGTATATCTTAATATTTTAGCCAAACTCACAAAAACAATTTAAAACAAAATCCGTATTTGCCTAAAACATAATTCACCAAACTAAAAAGTAAATTAAAATTGCAGCAGAAATCAGGTTCTTTAAATATAGTCATTCCAGAGTCTAATACATTCAAATACACATTGTTAATGGAGATCTAAGTGATTATCCTAATATCAGCTAAAGTTATTTTTTAAATAAAAAATAAATGATTAGTAATAGCTTATTTCATCTTGCCTAGACTTATTATCCTAAATAAGATTAGTGTTATATGACATGTCCATCACCTTAGATAAATAAGCTTTCGAATCTTTTTAATAAAAACATATATGCCAAAATCTCCAATTCATCAACAGAGACTTGTTTTCAAACTCTATTCTCAGCAGTGCACAGTAAATGTATGCCAAGATCAAGGTCATTATGAACATCCATGCCCGAGTGTAACCTAATTAAACAATTATTGCTTTCAAATCACAGAAAATGGTACACAGTATAACATACTGATAACATAGTGAATATATGCTATAGATTCTAATAGACCAAATCAATTCCTATTGCCGATAATGTTAACGTTTAATAATAAAATTGATATAAGCAGTGTATCAACACACCCAGGAAGTACAGCAAAAACAAGTGTGGCATCTCACATCCAATCTACCTGCAAGAAAATGGGGGTGGGGTGGGGTGGGGGGGGGGGGGGAGGGGGCACATACCATTTAAGAGATTTAATTAATGTTTTCATTAGCAACCGTAATTATTGCTGAACATTGCAGTTCCAAATTTTCAATTAATAATATTGATTTACTGGCGCGTCTAAAAGGACACTCTTCCCCTTTTTGGATTGTTAAATCCCCTTCTGTCCCGAGTCAGGCCCCTGATCTTATCAGATACTGGACTCGTGATGGGCGTGTTCGAAACCCCTGTGGTACACGAGCACGTTAAACTAGTTACCTACATACCTATCTGAATTCCAACCAAATGTCCATAATCGACCAGGGGCTCATTTCACTAAACATCGCAAGTTTACGTCTGCTATTAGCAGTTATACCGGTCGTGCGTTTACACGTGTTTGGCATCAGTTCCACGCAAAACATTACATCATTATGGAAGCTGGAGTATTTAAGGACAACAGAAAATTAAATGTGTGTTCTTCAAACTGTATTTGTTGAAATATAATAGTAAAAAGAATTTACGTTTACGTGCAAATCTAGGCTTACGATGTTTTGTGAAATTGGGCCCAGATACAAAACTGTTCGCGAGCGCTCTCCTTCCAGAACTCACCTCGCCACAGAGTTAAAGGGACATTCCTGAGTTTGCTGCAATTATTAAGATGTTCTCGACTAACAGAGACTTTTTAACGATTGTATTTACATATCAAATATATTTTTCTGCATACAATATTAGTGGCTGTATATTAAACGTGTTTTTGATCGTTCTAATTTTGTACTAGGTTAAATTTCATTTTATTTCTTAAAATATATTTTTTCGTACGTACGAAATTATTTGAAGACAAAATCCAGATTGGGCTTCTTGCAAATATTAAGACGATCAGAAACACATTGAATATACAGACCCTGATATTCTAAACAAGAAAATATATTTAATATGTAAGTTTAATCGTAGAAATATTTTATTAGTCGGAAACATCTTACAAAGCAGCAAACTCAGGAATGTCCCTTTAAAATCAGTGTCCTTGACATAAGAAGATAAATCATAAAAATGTCTGCTGACGACAGAAATAGTCGGCAATCGTCGACCTTTTGAAAATGACATCTCACAGAAGGTTATTTATTATTTACGACTAAATCTCAGCTATTGACAAAGACATCTAGAAGGTCTGTGAGCTACGGAATGACAGTGGGTTAAAATGACTAACTGTTTTCAAGCAGACGTTACAGCGATAATGACCGGCCTCGGTGGCGTCGTGGCAGGCCATCGGTCTACGGGCTGGTAGGTACTGGTTCGGATCCCAGTCGAGGCATGGGATTTTTAATCCAGATACCGACTCCAAAACCTGAGTGAGTGCTCCGCAAGGCTCAATGGGTAGGTGCAAACCACTTGCACCGACCAGTGATCCATAACTGGTTCAACAAAGGCCATGGTTTGTGCTATCCTGCCTGTGGGAAGCGCAAATAAAAGATCCCTTGCTGCCTGTCGTAAAAAAGAGTAGCCTATGTGGCGACAGCGGGTTTCCTCTAAAAACAGTGTCAGAATGACCATATGTTTGACGTCCAATAGCCGATGATAAGATTAAAAATCAATGTGCTCTAGTGGCGTCGTTAAATAAAACAAACTTTACTTTACTTTACAGCGATAAACTGTAGCGCCTGTATGTGGTAAATGAGACACGACAAGAAGGAAGGAACTGTTTTATTTAACGATGCACTCAACATATTTTATTTACGGTTATATGGCGTCGGACATATGATTAAGGACCACCCAGATATTGAGAGAGGAAACCCGCTGTCGCCACTTCATGGGCTACTCTTTTCGATTAGCAGCAAGGGATCTTTTTTATGTGCACCATCCCATAGACAGGATAGTACATAAAACGACCTTTGATGTACCAGTCGTGATGCACTGGCTGGAGCGAGAAATAGCCCAAATAGGGATCGATCCCATACCGACCGCGCATCAAGACAAAACGTAATGAATAGCGACGCGCGTTATTACCGGAATATCGATATGCTATGATTCAAAGTGTATCACCGCACATTACCGGAACATCGATATAATCTTCGCTATGATTCGGAGTGCAAATACTACGTATAATACATATTAATACGTAAAATATCACTTACGCATGCATCGCTGTATTTCCGAACGATCACCTTTGTTGTCCGTTGCAAAACCTCGATTTCCAGCTAGTGCACCACAACTGGTATATCAAAAGGTGTGGTATATGCTACCCTGTCTATGGGATGGTGCGTGTAAAAGATCCCTTCCTACTAATGAAAAATGTAGCGGGTTTCCTCTCTAAGACTATATGTCAAAATTACCAAAAGTTTGACATTCGATAGCCGATTCTTAATAAATCAATGTGCTCTAGTGGTATTGTTAAACAAAACAAACTTTAACTTTGCACTGAAGTCAGGTTCGAGGTTAAAGTATTCATGAGAAGATAATTGAAATTACCGTAAATCCTCGGATAGAAACTCGTCTATAAAGACCAACTTCTGTCACTGTAGCCCTGACAGGTTAATCACCGCTCTATTAAACTCGTCATTTCCGTTGCATAAGGTCAAAAGCATTGGTCTCACTACACAGTTGACTTCCGGTTGAGAGTTCATTGATCACGGTCCACTATAGTTCTTAATTGTGACATATGTTGTGGTTCACATATTCACTTCTAGTAACTGGGGAATAATTAAAACAATTTGTATTTGTAATGGTAAGCCTTCTGGTTGGATTTTGCCCATGTTATTTTGTAATATTGTGTATGGACTTTTGGGAACATGGGTGTACAGCTGAAGAGACGGTCGGTGTGAATGGGTTCCTGAACAGGTGGTTCGGACCGGTACTACAGACAGATATAGCGTATAGTGATATAGCAAAAAATTACACGGAAATGTTCTCAAATTTGAAATGAAAATAAATGCTTATGCAATGTATGTTCGCAATGGTGTATGTTGTTAGTGTCTATTGGCAATCTTCATTTGAAGTTGGGCAATTTAACATGGGTTTCAATGGCAGATGGCATCTGTGTAGTGAGACCGTGCATCTACAGGGCGAGAACAGGAAAGAAGAGATATAGAGGATTCGTCACGAGTGTTTTTTTAATATGGAACATATCAAGCGATGTTCTGCCGAGACAAATACCGAATAACTAGACGAGGTTGATATTTTACATATTAAAAAACACAAGTAGTGAATTCTATTTATCCTGTAACACTTCTAAAATAATATTTTAGTTCAATATTTAGTAAATCACCGGTGATATGATGTCATCGCGATTAGCACAAATGTACTTTGACATTAAGCACTTGATCTAAATCTCATGAAAACATTACGCCCAGGGCCCTGATCCAGGAAATAATTGTAGCTGAGGTTAATTGTAGTGACTTAAAGGCATACTGTCACGGATTTAAGGACCTTATTTCTCTATAAATGGATAATAACTAAAAATTACATTAATTATTGGAAACCAAATCTAGCTATTGCATCACCTTAACTGAACCATGATGGAGTGAAATCCATGTCAACCCTCTCGGCAATTTTAGTTTTTGAATTATGGACCATTGCCATAATTCAGTTATTTTTACGAAATATCGTTAATAAATGAAGTATGGTGGTTACGAAGATGGTTAAATAAAGTACATTTAGGGACAAATCAAATTATTTTTGTTCAGGTAATACTTTGTTAGACCATTAAATATGTCAGAGGTCTGTGACAATATGCCTTTAAGGTGAATTTTACAACTGGCACCGTAAACTTTACAGCCGTTCCACAAAAAGTTCTTATGGTAGTCGTAAGTGCCCCTTTAATGATTAAAACCTTCTTTGCGAAGAAGTGCGAATTAGTTCAATAATAAATTAGTTACCGACTTTTCGGAACATCTTAGATGTATTCATTGGTATCGGACATCCGGGACGTAGCCCAGTGGTAAAGCGCTCGGTTGATGCGTGGTGGGTTTGGGATCGATCCCCGTCAGTGGGCCCATTGGGCTACTTCTCGTTCCAGCCAGTGCACCACGACTGGTATATGAAGGCCATGGTATGTATTATCCTGTCTGTGGGATGGTGCATATAAAATATCCCTTTCTGCTAATGGAAAAATGTAGCGACTTTCCTCTCTATGACTGTCAAAATTACCATATGTTTGACATCCAATAGCTGATGATTAACAAATCAATGTGCTCTAGTGGTGTCATTAAACAAAAGCAAACGCTATAACCTTTTTTCAGTTTATTTGCTAAACGATAATTGCCAAATGGATAAGCCATGAGAGTTATCTCCCGTATTTTTGTGTGAAGGTCGTATGGCCTAGACTGTTTTTCATCGAACACCGAGTTTCATTAAAGGTAATTGGTATATATTAGATCCATGTTTTACACAAAAAGTTAGTATCCTTCTTAAAAAATTATCAAATCATCATGTAGCTGCCATTTGACAGCTACTATAGTAGCTTATAACCGCCTCGAACGAGCTGGCAATCGTAGACAAAAATTAAGGAGGCGATGGTTGGTATTTACGGCGGTATTAGTGCTAACATCGCGTCGTGGAAATGGGCCTAAGTCTTGTTGGCTGTACACAAATGGCACATTGACAGCAAAACATTATTAACAATGGTAAGTATCAAATGGGTTTATGACATGGATCATAATATTATGGGTAAGTTATAGGATAAAAAGTGTCTGCGTGAAACGGGAAGTAGATATTTGTAATTCGTTTATTTAAATATTTACTGTATATGTATTTTATTTCAGTATTCTAGGTTACGATATTCTGTTCATAATATCGTATTTCGTTGGGACAACGCCCTAGCTTGTTATTAGCCAATAGCCAATGATATAGTTTTATTTTATCACGTGATGTTTCGTGTAAAATCCGTGCAACATTCATATACACATAACACCATAAGATTTCAATTAAGAAGGGTCTGTTATCTTTTCCTGTTTCATCGCCATTTGTCAAGCATTATATTTGTACATATCTTAACTTCTTTTTTTTATAGTATTGAATATATTTTTATATGCTGTTAAATTAAGGCACGTAAAAAACGTTTGGAAGCCAACAGAATATGACCTTACAATCAGACTATGCTAAACAAATGGCATGTTAACCCCCCGTCCCCGCTCCCAAAACCTGCCTTGAATAAAGGTCGGATTTAAAAAAATAAACCCCAAAACAAAACAAAAAACCCCAGCCAGGGGACTATTTCACTAAACATCGTAAGTTTACGTCTGCTACTAGCAGTTATACCGGTCGTGCGTTTACACGTGTTCGGCGTCTATTTCACGCAGAAAATTACATCATTACGAAAGATGGAGCATTTTAATGACAAAAAAAAAATGAAATATGTGTTCTTTTAACTGTATTTGTTGAACTATAATAGTAATATGAATTGTGATTTAGTCGTAGATTTACGTTTACGTGAAAAACTAGTCTTACGATGTTTTGTGAAATTAGACCCAGGGCCCCGTTCCACGAAGCCATCTTAGCCCTAAGATCACCGTAACTGCACAGCTAACATATGCAGTTACGGTGATCTTAGCGCTAAGATCGCTTTGTAGAACGGGGCCCAGGTCATCTATTGAAGGAATTACGGTAATTACTATTGTTCATAACAAACACACATAGTTCATTTTTAATATCAATCGATCGGAGAATTCCTCATTGGTGTCGTGTTATTGATGCCGAGTGTTCATTCTGTTGAAGAACAGATTGGAAATGTTCTATTTTGTTACGGATATTACCTCACAAAAAATGCCAAAATGGCTGCGTTCTTCATTAAAATTCTGTGTTATGGTTACACCGCGTGAATGACAACGAAAGCCGCCATTGGTCGCGTGAATTTCAGTTGAGGAAGAACACAAACAAACGGACAGAAAATGATTCTTTCACAATAGGCGATCACTTTCAGAAACAGCTTTATTCTTCTGCATACCGGCCTCGGTGGCGTCGTGGTTAAACCATCGGACTACAGGCTGGTAGGTACAGGGTTCGCAGCCCGGTACCAGCTCCAACCAAGAGCGAGTTCTTAAGGGCTCAGTGGGTAGGTGTAAGGCCACTAGACCCTCTTCTCTC